>NW_015169173.1:58765-86201 GCF_001447785.1 Gekko japonicus
GCCACGGGGGGGTCTGGAGTCGGGCAGCCGCTGGCGGGAGCCGCGGTCGCCCGGGCCGAGATTGGGGGGGCAAGGCGGGGGACAGAAGGCCGATGCCTCCGTCGCCCGGCCCTCTACAGAATCCACCCCCCAAAACTCCATGTATTTCCCTCCTTAGGGCTGGCAACCTTACATTCCCCTCAGTGCCTGTTGGTAGGCAACTAAGCTTGGTCCTGTCACCTACTTTGGCCTTTGGGAGAAAACACATTGGGGCCAGTCCTGATAGGGTTGCCAACTCCAGATGGGAAATTCCTGGAGATTTGAGGGATGGAGCCTGAAGAGGGTGAGGCTTGAGGAGGGGTGGGACCTCAGACAGGTACAATGCCATAGACTCCACCCTCCAAACCAGTCAGTCCCTCATAGGGAACCATTGTTGCCAATCTCCAGGTGAGGGCTAGAGAGCACTCAGAATTACAACTGCTCTGCAGAAGGGAGGGCAGAAGTCAGCTGAAGTCAAAGGGGCAGATAATGGTAGGTTGATGGTTAGCTGGGAAGGAGATGGGGTTGCCAACTACATGCTGACAAATTCCTGGGGATTTGAGGGCTGGAGCCTGGAGAGGGTGGGGTTTGCGGAGGGGTGGGACCTCAGACAGGTAGAATGCCATAGACTACACCCTCCAAACCAGCCATTTTGTCCTGGGTAACAATTGCTGCCAATCTCCAGGTGAGGGCTACAGATCACTCACAATTACAACTGCTCTTCAGGTAGCAGAGATCAGTTCCTCTGGAGAAAACAGTGGACTCTGTCATTATACCCTGCTGAGGTCACCACAGCAAATTGACACTGTCTGGCTTTGGCCAGAGCACTGCCCCAGAGCCTCTTTCTAGATCTCGTTGTATTGCTTTCACAACAGGCTTTACTGCTAGTCATAATAATAATTTCAGCAGAGAACCTGCAGAGTTGGTGCTGTTGAGCAGTTAAAAAAGCCCCTCTGAAAAGAATACGTATGTCTGTTTTCAGGCCATTTATTGACAGCAATGAGGCATCTCTCCAAAAGGGGCTAAACAAAGCAGTTCCATTTATTTGCTGAAGCATTCCATGTGAACTTGCCTGCCATTTTTTGAGTATTAAATACTCTTCCCCAGAGCTAAGGTACGGGTTCTTTTTAGCTCCTAGATGGATGATTTCTTTCCCTTTCCCTCTTAAAACCAGAAAAAAAACTTCTTATCTAGCAAACAAGTTTGCCCCTGATGAAGAGTATGTAATATTTGAGATGTGTCGGTCAGGGATCACTTTGGGTGTTTGAGTAAGCAAGCACAACTGTATTAGGGCTTAGAGCAGAAGTTTTTTCTCCCTAAGTTACTCTGTACGCTTTGCTCCGAAATGGGCAGGAGTTGAAAAATGCTGCAAAGCAGAAAGAGGAAGCACTTCGAGAACAAGCAGCCCTGGAAGACGACGTCCGTGAATATTCGAGGAAGTGCAGGGAATTCCAGGAAGAGCAAAGGGAGAGAGAGAACCAGCTGCGTAAGCTCTGCAGGGAAATTGAAGAGCAAGAGCTGAAACGGTCCCAACAAGAAACGGTATGAGAGTTTAATCCACTCTGCTCTAAAACTCTCCACATCTTGAAAGAACAACTGAAGGCCAGAACTAGGGTGGCTGAGAGGCCGCTTTAATCTACCATCAGATCACTGTTCTACTGTTGGTCTGTTCTGACAGCAGGTCTCAGCAGCACCCCAGTATTTCTTGGGCAAATGGCTTCTTCAGTCCTGGGACTGATCAGGATGATGTTGGTAACGCCCCTGCAGAATCTCTGCCCTTCAGTTGAATGTTCATCCTGTAAATGGTTTTGTTCCCTTAATCTCGGTTTCTTAAATACAAGCCATTAGTGCCCCTGTTGAGATAGTTTGTATGGCACTTTGACAATTTGAAAAGTACCCTTTTTGTCATATTCACCAGCCCTTCTGGTGTAAGGGAGAGTTCCTTCTTATCTCCCTTAAATGGGAAGCAAGGTAACCCACAGCATCTCTCTGTACCAGAGCTTTCTTCACCTACTAGACAAGTCTTCACCTACTAGACAAGTCTGTCTCCAGGTACACTACACTCTTCTTGACCCAGTCATCTCCAACTATTGAAATGAAAATTCTTTGCATAAATGTATTAAGATCTAGTGTGAGACAAAGCAAGCTTTTAGGCCCGAATCCTTTATGATATATAGAAACAAATGCTGCCACCCATTCAGTTGGCCTTCCTGAACTAAAAGTAACTCTTGACCCATTGTCTTGCGCTAGATCCTTCAGAACCTCAGGGAAGACACATGGCATGAGGACAAGAAACTGGAAGAGTGCACAGCTAAACTGAAGGACCAGAAACAGCTGTTGGAACGAGAGCTGGCCAACCACCAATGTCAACTGCAGCAAACGGTTGCCAAAGTCCAGGAGGCAGAAGAACGGATCCAGAAGCTTCAGGAGGAAGAGTCCTGGTGTGCAGCCCTTGAAGAAACTGTCAGCAAAACCCGTAGGTTATTTTGAAGGCTGCAGCTGTTGATCTGTTTTTAGGCATTTTGCTAAGATTTGTTCAGGGCCAGGTAATGCCATTTCTAGAATGTCATTCTCTGACTAGCTGAATGAACTCTTCAATGTATTCTGTGGGAATTCCTGGTCCAAATCTAAGCTGAGCTGTGCAGCCCAACGGGTGACCTTAATTTCTCTCATTGGGCTGGTGAAGCTAAAGTGCTCCCATGAGCTTCTTGGGCAGAATGCAGATGTAGGCAATAAGCTGAAATTGGGTGGGGTGTGTGTGTGACTTTTCCAGTGATGAAGGCAGTTTAAATCTTGTGGATCCAGGACATCAGCTTTCTGAAAAAGAACTGAAGCTGCAAGAAAAGATGGCTGAGGTCTTATGCCTCCAAAGAGAGCTGGATCTCTCAAAGGCAGAGCAGGTCGTCCTCCAAGGTCAGATCCAAGCAGAGAGGAGAAAAGCTGACAAGCAAATAGCAGGCCTGAGAGAAGCCATCAAGACGCAGCGGGGCCAGCTTGAGAAGGCTCTTCAGGTACATTGCTGTGTATTTCCTGATGGAGAGAACGCTCTGCACCAGATGGTGTTGATCAAAATGTATTCAGTCGATGGCAGTTTGGTTGTGAGGGAACTCGTGCATTCAGGCTATGAGCTCATATCTGATCTGTTTGGTCCTGGGGTTTCATGTTAATAAAATGTCTTGCCACCTGTGAGTCATGATGAAAAGAGGCTTTGTAACACAATTAATGTGACAATGATGGGGGGGCTGAGGATGAGGGATGTGGGTCTATCAAACAGTTTGGTGTAGTGGTTAGGGGCGCAGACTCTAATCTGGGTTGTGTTTCAGCGGAGCATACTTGTTGATTGAGGCAAAGCTGTTCATGTTTCTCCTACTCCCCCATCTTGATTTTAGGAGCAAAAACAGGAGAACAGCTGTTTGCAGGAAGAAGTAGCCTCCATAGAGCAAGTGGCACAGGACAACCACCAGCGAGCAAAGCGGCTAATGAGGGACCTTGGCCAGATCCAGGAGGAGTATGTGCAGCTCAAGTCACAGGTAGTAATGCGGATCTGCAGGACGGAGAACAAAAGTTTTAGCTACCCTGCCCTCCCACACACACTTTTCGAGTGTTTGTGGTTTAGATACATTCCTTTGCATTTTGGCCACCCGGCGCATCAATCCTGAACTGCCAAAGTGCAGTCTAGAGGGGTGTTCCCCACCCCACCCCCGAACTCAGGAATAGTTCTTCAGCGTAGCAGGAGGCTGCCAAGTGTCTTGACTGGATCTTAGTCATGCAAGCTGGTTGTTGGTGCATCTTGTCTGAAATGCCTCTCTTGTATCCATGTGCTGTTGCTTAGATGAAGAGCCAAGAGGAGCTGGAGAAACAACAAAAAGAGCTCAAGGGGGCAGTGAAGACGCTAAAACGGGAAGTGAAGGACAAAATGAGGACTGGTTTGCAGGACCTAAGCCAGTCTCCTCCAGGGGCATTAGAGGATCTGGAGGAAACCTTTGACATGCAGGGAAGACTGCAGAGTGAATTAGAATGTCTAAAGGAAAACTATCCATTTGCAGCCAACGAGATCAGAGTGTCATGCTTTGATGGAAAATTGGACATGTCTAAAGTCCACGTCATGGTAAACAAAACCCTACTGAAATCGATCTAATAACCAGTGTTGCTTTGGACACTAAATGCTGTGTGCAGATGCAACAGGCCAAAGTCACTCTTCCTGTGTTAGTGCATCTCCTCAGTGTCTGAAGCATACAATAAGCCTTCCTGACACAGAGTGCTAGAAATCCTAACCCCTCCACTCCCATTGTCACCTTTGCTATTCTGCTGTCCAGGATTCTAGATTTTAATCTTAAATCTTGAAGTCTGGGAGCCTGCATTTTAAAAAATTTAATCCTTGGGGATGTTGGAACTTGCAAAGCAGAATATTTGTTCCAGAGTGGAGTAGTTAAATAATATTCACAGATCTGCTGATATTTCACACTAGTTTGTATGACAATTGCTGACTGATTCCACTTGGAACGCCATCTTAATCTGTTGTCAGCCAACCCTCTCTGCATTTACTTTAATTGGGGTGAAGAGGAGACATGTCAAGAACTTCTAACCAACAGGCTGCACTACAGTCTTTGTTTTTCCCTCCCTAAAGGATGAACAGTGGCGAGGAAAAGCACGCCGAGAACAACTGCAACACCACGAAGACAGGCTGAAGGTAGTAACATCAGGTTTTACCAGCCTAGCCAAGCTGCTCTTAGGATGGAGGAATGTTCTAAGGCCACAGGGCTCCTGTCCACTGAATAGTCCAGATCAGTGAGATGCAGGGGCATTTCCTTTTAGGGAAGTTATTTGTGGGGGAAGAGGGTGCATCACATCAAACTATGGAATCTGAAGGTCTCCGCAAAGTTACTTTCAAGCACAAAGCCTACTGTCTGGTGCAGAATTGAGCTAGAACTCCATGCTTTAATTTTTAAAGGCATGTTTCTAGGCTAAATGGTGCACGTGGCCCAAAATCTTGAGACAGGAAAGAATTGAAGATTATCTTAGGGGGCATGTGTGTGCCTTACACACCACCTTGCTCCTTTCTCTTACATCTCCTTGCTAGACCCATCCCAGCAGCCCAAATCTTTGTGCCTTTTCCATTCCCCTGGTCCTTGCAAATCCCCTGAATGCTGGAAACAGATGGTCTTGATTAAAGTTAGCTTATCTATGAAATGTGCTTCATCATTTCTTGTCTCAGAACATTTGAGGCTCTGCAAACAGCTTCAGCTATCTATCAAAAGTCTTCTAATAAATGCAGAATATTGACCTACTGTTTTTCTTAAGGCTCAGCTTCGGCAGTGCATGTCTAAGCAAGTGGAGGTGTTAATTAAAGGCAAGCAACAGACTGAGGGCACCCTCCATAGTCTGAAGAGGCAAGTGGATGCCCTGGGTGAGCTCGTTAGCAGCACTTCAACAGACTCTCTTTTTCCATCACTGAACTCTTCAGGATTAACAGCCTCACTTCCTGAAGACCTGAACCTCCCAAAGAATCAGGTATGCTTCAATAGACAATTAAGGTTTTTTTGCTTGTCTGTATACAAGGGAGTCTGTAATCAGTTCTTCTGGGTGTAATTTTTTTTTTGCTGAGGTATAAGACATACCGTATTTTCCGGCGTATAAGACGACCCCCAACTTTTCCAGTTAAAATATAGAGTTTGGGATATACTTGCCCAGAGACTGTATTTACCGGCGTATAAGACGACCCCCCCCCCATTTCTGAGAAGATTTCCCTGGGTTAAAAAGTAGTCTTATACACCAGAAAATACAGTATTCTCCCAATGATACAAATGTCAGTTTTTCTCAAGCATATTTTACTAACACCTCCATTTTGCATTCAACCTGAATTTATTTGACCTTAGCTATATATGCCACCCCCCCACCCCCGGTTTGCTTTATTTATATAAAATGTTTATATACTTGCCTTTCTCTCAGGGCCAAAGGCAGGTCACATCTTTGGCTCACACTAAGATTGTGTGTGCATCTCATTTTTTTAACCTGCCCAACTGCAAAAGAGCAAGGTTTTGTGCTTCCCCAGAAGAAGGTAAACTGGAGCAGAATTTAGTATAATTGCCTGGGATCCCCAGCATGGCTGTCCTTCCCTGGGGGGAGGCGGCAACCCCACTGCCCAGGGAGACCCAGTGCTCACTGATAAGGACCCTGGTGAAGGATGCTGTACGTTCTGCTGTGCAAGTTCCCCCTGCTCAGCCATCACCCACCCTAGTAATGCCTGTAGGATGCAGTCTTTCTGAATACTAATATGTGAACAAAGCCAGATCAGGGAGGTAGCCACAGCACTTCAGAAAGGTACTTAGGCTTGAGACTTTGAATCTGTATAGAGAAGTTGTAGATTCAGGAAACATGAATGTTCTGGGACGTTTAGAGACATGGCAGCCACAGAACCACTGTTTGTCTTATTTATGATGTGGAACTGTCAGTTCATAAAGGAATCCGTTTCACACAGTGCAGCACTTAAGGGAGACTTCATCTGATGAAGTTCCTTTTCTACAAGAAACTTTCATTCTTAGCACATTTTTGTAAAGAAGGCAGGCAAAAGCATCTTTGAGTCCTCCAGAATGAGAGAATGTTCCACGTTTGAGGAGATTTTATTGAATAACTTTATTGGCAGCTATTTCGGAAATCAGGAGCATGAGCACAGTCTCAGCATGAAAGAGGGTGGGGGAGAGAAGCTGCTGCCTGATGAGTTTATTCACTATAACACTGCTCTGGCTTATTCATTTTGACCTCAAGGATCTGGAATACCTTTTTAAAAAAAATCTAATCATAGCCTGCTTCTCTAACCAATATGAAGAAAAGAAAAATGATTGTATTAGGAATTATTCTGCCACCACATAATCCAGAAAGTCTGGCCAGTCAACATGGCTATGAGGAATTATTTTTACTTAAGTGGCTTCTTTTCTAGTTTGCCAGATCCCTGTCTATGCCACCAACATCTGCTTCTGCACAAATGCACCAGTACACGGCTTAATCTCAGCAAAGCAGGTAGGTACATTAGTATTAGAAATGTAGGTTTCCTTTGGTTAAGAGACCACAAGAACTAGAAAAACCTCTTGAAAACCCTACTTTTAAGCAGCATCACCCTCTGGTACCTGGACAAAGAGGTCACACTAAGTCAATACTATCTTTAACATAAAGGCCACAGTTACACAGAGAAAATGATAAGCTAATGGCCTGTGGGAACAATCCCTGTATGTACGGTAGCAGCTATCCCGCCAAAGGTAGGCTAAAGCTAGACACTTTAGCAACTCAGTTCTTTCTGCTGTAAGCAAACCCCAACACTCTCTTTCCATGCAATGGGACTCTCCTTTTCTTACTCACCAGTTTTAAGTGCCAAGAATGGGTATAATGAGAAGCGTTGGGAATGTGGAGTAAAGAAAATGGGTACAATTGATCTGTTACCTGCCATTGATTTTGGTGTATAGTTGGAAGTGTGTGTGGCTTAATGTGACTTTTTTTATTGTAGGAAAGCAGTGATGTGCTGGCTGGTGCATATAACATGGGTGCAAAATAGCTGAAGATTGCTACCTCATTTCCTTGCATGAGACATTCCTTTGGGACATCTTTCACATTATTTTCCTTACGTATACTCCATTCAATATATAATAGTGAAGATTTTTGCAATCTGTGACATTTGAGCACGAAGTCTGAAGAACTCTAATGAAGCACTTGAAAACCTTACAGCCTTAGTCTCAGTGGTACCTTTGGAGGGGGAGATTTGAAGATGGGCAAGAGTTTGGGTTTTTATATTTTTACAGCTGTTTGGGGAAATATTTGTGGGTAAGCATATTTTTTTAATAAAATAACGTTTGTCAAACACTGCTTTTTTTCTGGAAAATAAGGGGCACCAAGCTCGGTTATTCTTTCTACATGCAGGTTAGCCAAGCCCTTACCTTGCTAGTGCAGGGAAGAACTTCCAGAAACTTAAAATACCACTTCTCAGTACTCAAGCCTGAAGACAAAATCAAGTAGGTTCAGTCATGTGGATGGTGTTCTGAAAGTCAGAAATTAAAGAAATAGCCATAGCCGGAAAATACCAGTCAGCACTCTTGACATTTGGCCAAGTCACAGGTGTAAACCTGCATCATTTTCCCTGCAAAATATCATCCAGTTGAAAATGAAAATTTCCAAAGAGAAGAGCTGCTCACCAGCTTTATTTTGCTTTTTGTAACACTTGTTCACCAATGCTGCTGTCAAATTCCAGAAGGGAGACTGGTAAACATATAATCCAGTTCAGCCATTTAGAGTTTCTTTCCTTTACTGAAGAATATGTAGGATCACACAGCACACCCTACAGCTGAAGTCTAGTAGGTATTTCAGTGACCGCCTCGAAATAATTTTGCACCCACTTCAGAAGTCTTCAAAGAATAACTACTGTCACTTATCTAGATACAGGTACTTTATTTACAAATATTTAGATAATAGCATTGTTACATTAAATGAGTACAGCAGCCCAAATAAGTCCTGTCACAGAAACAAAGACTTACTGTAACTTTCATCTGGGGAAATGTAAGGGGGGATATTGCATCACCAACAAGCTGCAGGAAGTGATTGCCTTTGCCCAAACTTAGTTGTATCAACACGTCATGGTCCCTGGGCAAAAATCCCCCACCTGGTGCAATTCATTATAGCAAAAAAATTTATTATACTCATCTATTTTAAGAAACTTGGGAGAGGGCAAGAACCTAAGAGGATCCAAAAAAGGGAAAAGGAAAAACACCAAGGGACAGTGCACAAGTTACCCAAACACTAATCATTTGCACATTCCAGTTTTGGCTTTTATTTAACATTGACTGTACAATATGCTGGTTATCACCCTTTGCTTACATATTGGAACACAGCCTTGCTTAGTGTCTTATGCGGATTTCTAAACTGTGAACATTGCAGTCAAAACGTTCACACGTGCTCCTCTTACCCCCAATCATGCTCAACTACTCCTTGGCCTTCCTCTTTAAAAAAAACAAAGGCCATGATGCCAGGGTACAGTACAGAGTAGAGATTGTTTCCATAACATGGCTCCAACCAAAGTAGAAAGTCAGGTCTGCATATAAACAATTGCTTTGAGCTAGTTCTTTCAGTAAAGATCCTTGCAACCACAGCAGGGGTGAAGAATTTAGCAGGAGCACAAATTAAGCCTGTTCAACTGTAGTGTCAAATGCCACAGTGTAGTTCAAGAACCTAAAGAGCAAAATACTCATGACAGTCCAGTTGAGAACAACCCTTTCGTAAAAAGCATAAAATGTGCAATAGAGCCCAGCCTTCTATACAATAAGGCAGGAAATTAAGCTGGATCAATGCAGAACTCTTAACAAAAGAGAGAATGGAAAGGAAAAAGCACACACCAATTGCACAAGACCAGGAGTATTAGGAAACAGCAATAGGTGGCCAAAGTGTAGTTATGGGCCAGATTACTACATTGGGGCAGATATGCCTTTTGCACCATGGCAGGGACCCAGCTTCCCAACTGCCACCTCCAAAATGCCAATGCCACAGAATTAAGCCTATGATAAAGTGGACTGCAGTTTTACTAAGCAGGGCAATGTGGTCATGTATTAGGTTGAACTGTACAGACCAATATATTCTTATGCATTGTTCTAATGCCAGTAATCAGTTTTATTTCTCATTAAAATCATATACACAGAAGGTACTTAAGTGTGTTAGCTCGGTTCCTTCAAAATTTATACATATTTACGTTCTGCTAACAAGGGTCAGGGATAAAAATTCCAAGAGGAGGAGGCAGGGGTGGCAGCATCGAACTGCAGAGTGCGCTAGGCTAAGACGGATGAAACATACAACCCTGCAATGGGGTCCCCCCACCTCCCTGACTGTATAACGGGGAATCTTTTCAATGAGACACACGTTCTGTGGACTCCTGCTCTACTCTTGGAAGCCACTCCACAGCAAGTCACGTTCTTTGTTACTAAAAGGACAGATTGAGACCAGTTACAGATCGAGGGAAATGCTGAAGCTAACAAAGTTAAACCTTACAAGAGAGACAAAGCCCTGCGGAGGAAGAGAGAAAGAGTAAAAATCATGAGGTCCAGCATCAGTGCTCTGTTTTGTAAGTCATGGATCGGTGACACTATTCACAAGGACAATCATGGGGGGAGGGGGAAAAAAAAGACTTCTAGATTTACCATGCAGGGAGAGGGTTTGACTCTACTTGCCTTTGATAACCTGATTACATCTAAGTTTCTCTTACTTTTAGCAGTTTAGTACTGTGTTAAACTGTTGCCTCAAGAGTTTTAATTAAACCCAGTAAGATGTACAGAGGAAACTGAAGCAGCCAAAAGCACTGCTCCTAACAGAGGTTTAAGGTCAGAAACAGAGCTGAGACGTTGAGGTCACTAGCAGCCACAGCCTTCTCTCTGGGGCTGGGGTTCACTGGTTAGCCGGCCGCCCTGCGGAGCTGAAGGCTTGTGCTGTACACCAGACTCTGCAGCATTCAGATCCAGGCTCCCATCTTGGATATTCTGGTAGATTTTCTTGGCAGCCTCTAGGAATGCATCCTCAACATTCTCTCCTCTGTGGAAGGAGAAGCAGCGACATTAATTCAGAACAGATGTGGTGGACTCCGCTCCAGAAGAGATCCTGTCGGTCTGAGTTAAACAGTTCCTCAACCCTCCAAGTCCTAGCTTTCATTAAACTCATGGTGGAAGGCACGAGTTAATATGCGTATTATTTATGCCATCCTCCAAATAGCTTGGGACAGTGTAAATTCCCCCAGCCCATGAAGTATGTTGTGCAAGAGATAGCACCTGAGCCAAGGGCATCCCCACAGACAACCAATAAAGCGAGCCTGGGATTTGAATGCGGGTGTCCCTTAAGTCTAACCACTACACCGCCCTCAGCTGAGACGTACACAAGCCAGAAGAGAAAGATCCTAAGAGCATTCCGTAGCTGTGGCTTGCTACAGCTGGACTGGAGGTATCAAGAGCTGGCTGGCTGGAAAGTTAAGCTTATTTACGATTCACAACCCCGACATGCCTGAATTCCTTAAAAACATATTATTAGGCACAGGATGTGCATCTCAGGTGGCAAATATTAGTGCGCCACACTTCCTGAACAATGAAAACTGAAAACTACTTGTCATTCCCAAGCCTCTCAAGCAATCTCATGGACCAGTGACAAAACATTATAGTGGGCGTGGGCCTGGCATAGACCAACAATGCAGCTGGTATGAAAGGGTGAGATACTCTGCACCACATCAAGAGATGAGGGAAGACAGGAACAAGTGAAAACAGATAAGGGGGGGGAGTATGGCTAGAAGGGGAGCAAGGCAGGCGGTGGCCAAGAAGCAGTGCCCTTGGCCTCCCTTAGGGCCTGGGATAGGGCAGACAACTGGTACATGTGCTAAACCATCTTGCATGCCACGCAAAGCCGCTTCTCTGCCAAAGGCACTGGCAGCACCATGGGAAAAGGCAATCCACACAACTGATTTGAGACTGTATCCCCTGAAACTGTGTAGCCACCAGAGGGGTCTGGGACAATCCTTGAGATGCCAGCTGCCCTGCTGGGACTCCGTTTACTCCCAGTGGGCCTGGCCAAGGATGGATGTCAACTCTCCCTCTCTCCTTACATTTTGGTTGCTTGCACACACACCACAGGTCGATGCCGTACCTTTCTGCCAGCGCTCAGACAAGCTTCTCCATCTCTAGCCTCGGAGATGGGAAACTGAACTGAGGCAGCCCGTCAACTAACGGTTGCAAAGGGAAGAGGCATGAGCCACACTCCAAGCTAGATCTTCCCCCCACCACCACCACCATAAAAAGCCATTCCATATCCTACAAAGGCTAAAATCAAGTTTTCCTTGCTCTCTTCTGAAAAGCATCATGGAGTCATACACAGCAATTTCACATAATCAAGCCCACTGCTTACGTTTTTGCACTTGCTTCAAGGAACAGCAACCCTGTTTAGAAATAAGAGAGAAGTTTAGCACAGTTGAAGTCCCTAGTCCCTCTGGCAAGCCTCCCAAGCAAGAGAGCCCACAGGGTCAGAACCCCAGGAGGGAGAGGGAAGGGCTGTCACTTGCATATCTAGATCGACGGAGAAGAGACGTCAACACCGGGCTGCAAGGGCTGCATCCTTCCTTGGCAACCCCCAACACAGCTACAGGGGCCCAAGGCACACCTATGGGCAGGAATTCTGCTCAGACTTCCCTAAAAAGGAGAATACCCACCATTCTCTTCCGCAAACTGTTTGGCTTCTTCATATGTAACATCCCTCTGTGCTTCCAGATCTGCTTTGTTTCCTATAAGGATTATCACCTGCACCAGGACAAGACACAAGTCAATAATTTGTCAGCCAGCCAAGGCAGCACAAAATTAGACACCTTCAGTCTCTCTCTCTTTTTTTTGCCCAAGAAACTTGGTAGACCTGCTGCTCAAGCCCCCTATGGCACACAGGCATATCAGCACTCCATGAAATTGCTGAGCGGTCGGGTTAGAACGGATAAAAGGAAGTACTTCTTCACCCAAAGAGTGATTAACACATGGAATTCACTGCCACAGGAAGTGGTGGCGGCTACAGGCATGGATGGCTTCAAAAAGGAATTAGATAAGCATATGGAGCAGAGGTCCATCTGTGGCTATTAGCCACAAGGTATAGATAGGGACTCTGGGGCAAGTGATGCTCTGTCTTCTTGGTACTTGGGGGGGGGGGGGTTTAACAGTGGGGGGGGTTCTAATGTCCTGGCCCCACTGGTGGACCTCCTGATGGCACTGGTATTTCTGGCCACTGTGTGATACAGAGTGTTGAGCTGGATGGGCCTTTGGCCTGATCCAACATTGGCGTCTCTTATGTTCTTATGTGACCAGGCACGTAGAAAAACCACCCCTGAACTGCAAGATCATACAAGTAGATTGTAGTATTGGCAGCCTGACCTGAATAGCCCAGGCTAGCCAGATCTCAGAAGATAAGCAGAGTCAGTCTTGGCTAATATTTGGAAGGGCGACCTCCAAGGGATACCAGGGCTGTGACACAGAGGCAGGCAATGGCAAAGCACCTCTGAAACCATTCTTGCCTTAAAAAAAACAAGTCTAGCTCACCACCTAGTAGCACATAATACTAAAAGAACTGGAACTTTTAAGTTGCCAGACAATCTTAGGATCTCCTGGCTATACTACACACACGCCGCCATATGAAAATTATTATTATTCTTTGTAGTTCTGGCAAATGGAAGGCATTAAATGGAGTCTTGTTTTGAACATTGGTGACATGTTAGCAGAAGAATAAAAAAATTCAAGGAATGTTAAAGACACGCCAGTCTGCTATGCTCTAGCCCTGCTGTGTTTGAGAGAGCATGCATGACAGTTCCTCTGCGTCTTCCCCAGTTAAGTCCAACTGTCAAATGCTGGAGTATCACTTAGCTGACACTCCTACTTCCTCACTGTAGAGCTTCTAGAAAATGCTGTTTATTCAATAAAATATGTTGTGCTAAAGAGGAAGTGAGCTTGGGCAGCTAAAATTACAGCTGTGGAGCCCTGATCAAACCAAAGTATGCATAAATGTCTTCAGAATCATTCATTCATTTTTCTCCAACTACTGCAGAGAAGATAATGAAACCCCCTTTAGGCCACACAGATGAGAAATATTTCAAAACCGTGTAGCTAAAGATGAACTTCACTAACGTAATGGACTAAAACAAACCTGACAAGCAAGATCTAAGGAGAAGTCTTATTCAACCGGCTCTGCAGCTGAAAACAGGCCAGGATATCACAAATGTTGCCGCTTTATCACATAGCCTCCCAGTTATAAGATGTGACAACCAATTACACCACACGCCAAGACAACACTTCAGCCAGACCTCTGGATTTTTTTTTTGGGGGGGGGGAGGTTTGCTATGGCAAAAGACCTTTAATTAGGGCTGCAACCGTTGATCAGCCAGTAAAGGCAGATTTCAAATCAAATCTGAAATCAAATCAAATTTGAAATCTAGAGAAAACACAGAAGGAAGGTCAGAGCTCCCTGAACTTCCTTGCACACCTTTGGCAGCAGTAAAAGAACGGAGGGTGAAGGTCACCACCAGGGAGGAGGAGACAAAGATTCCAAGAGTTTCTGCCTCCATAAAGATGATGGGAAAGTTGGCACCCAGTGTTTAAAATTATATCCTCTGCTCCAGATGAGAATGAAAAAAGAAAACTACAGATGGGCAGAGTTTCTCTTTATCTAGCTGCAAGTTCTCACGCCGCCTTGAAAGCCTCAGGAAAGTGAGAAACATGGTGTTTAGTGTATTAGGCAAGTATGTCTGCACATACCACTAACTGACCATGATGAACTCAACTTAAAAAAAGTCTTCAGTGGTTGACAACTATATCTACACGTGTTTCAAACAGCCAAACTTACAGTATTTGGATTAGTGAGGTTCCTTGCATCCGTCAGCCAGCTGCTTAGATGGTTATACGTGCTTCTTCTGCCAAAAAAAAGAAAAGCCAGGGCTCAAAGACTTCATTACTCATAAAATACCAGTAGTAAAACAACCTGTTTATTCTTAAGGGGCTCAAAAACTTCACAGTGCCAATCCGTTAGCCGAAGTTTGCTGCTTCTTATTAACTGTAATTTACTTGGGTCAAGTAGATGTAACACTTTTGAACATGTCAGCAACTTTTGTGTTCCGTATTTGTTTAATGCACACCAGTGTCAATGGGTTTTGTTTGAATTATACTGTAACAGCACAATGTTACTGGTTTCATCATTAGTGTTACTGGCTGTCTACGGGGGGGGGGGGAGGTGGTATTTCTTGAACCTCCAATAAGAGGAAACCGCCTTATACTCAGGTTCCATAAAAACACTTGCACGTTCACCAGTGAGGAAGATGCCTTTCATCCTGGCTCTTCCTGGTCAGCGATCCTGAAGGCTAAGGGATGGGTTGCAGCAGACTTTTACTTTTGCTTTCGTCAGAGGTTATCCTGTGTCTCAAAAGTAACCACCTGACTGTACAGGACTGCAAGCTTCAACAGGTGAAACTACTAGTCTGGTGTAGTGGTTAGGAGTACGGACTCTAATCTGGGAGAACTGGGTTTGATTCCCCACTCCTCCAGATGCAGCTGCTGGTGTGACCTTGGGTCAGTTACAGTTCTCGCAGAACTATTCTCTCAAGGGCAGTTCTCAATAGAGCTCTCTCAGCCTCACCGACCTCACAGGGTGCCTGTTGTGGGGAGGGGAAGGGAAAGGTGATTGGAAGCTGCTCTGAGACTCCTTTGGGTAGTGAAGGTTGGGGTATAAATCCAATCTCTTCTCCTCTTCTACTATATAGCATTAGCCCTGACCTGGATAGCCCAGCCTAGCCGGATCTCATCAGATCTCAGACACTAAGCAGGGTCAGTCTTGGTTAGTACCTGGATGGGAGGCCAAGGAAGTCCAGGATTGCTATACAGAAGCAGGCAATGGTAAACCACCTCAAAATGTCTCTTGCATTGGGAAACCCCCCCCCATCCATGTTACACCACTGGTCCATTTAGGCCAGCAATGTCTACTCCGTTACAGGGTCTCAACTATAGATCAATCCAGCTACAATACTAGAAATCCTTTTATCTATACATACCAGCATCTGAACTTGGGGAGCTGCATGTGCAGATATCTGACCACATTATGGCCCCTTCCTTTATCTGGAAAAACCAACTTTAAAAGTTGATTCAAAACTCTGGCCAACAGAAAATGATAGTCTTTAAGGTTCTGCAGAACCCACTGTTCTTGGACAGGTTTTCAGCTCTTTTCATTTTTGCAATTCTTTCAAGCAGGGATTTAAAGTCAGCATTGTACTAGTAGTCCTTTTAATGCCAAGGGTGCAGCGGTACTTTCAAGATCAAATATTATACGGCATGTACATTTTGTGGTATAAATGAAAACACCAAATGTACAAAGAAGTTTTACATTATATGAAACATTTCCTTCACTAGAAAACGTACATGTTGTGCAGTGCTGCAGCTGCTTTTAAAACTCTGTATTTGCTGACAAAAGAAATTAAGTTTGAAAAGATAAGCAGGTTAAGAGTCATTCGAATGATCACTGATTTACATAACACTGAAAAAGTGGGCACTGAAGTTGTTGCGCTTCAGTCTTCACATTATTACCTATTAATATGGTGTCCGTTCAGTCCAGGAATTACCTCGTTACAGATATAATTGTGGAAAGATTGGATTTCCTAGCTGGCAAGCAAAAAACAACTGTTGGTTACCAAGCCCAGCTGCAATCTGAGGACAACGACCTACCTCCGTATCTTCCGCTCTGACTGGCAGCAGCTTAACAAGTTCGCCAGCAGAATCTTGGACCTTCTACATGTACACTTTGATCACTGTGTACTGCCCCCCTCCCTCAACCCAATAACTGCACAGTTAAGATTTAGCAGAGTGCTTAGGTCAGAGTAAGTGCATCAAGAGTGTCTAACAAAGGAATCCATCTTACCTAGTAATATCGTAGACCATTAGAGCACCTGCTGCTCCTCTGTAGTAGCTCCGCGTGACAGCCCTGAATCGCTCCTGCCCTGCCGTATCCCAGATCTGCAGCTTAATTTTTTGGCCACTAACTTCAATTATTCTTGTCCCAAACTCGACGCCAATTGTGTGGGGGCAATCCGCCATAACTGCCACAAAAAGACACATAGTGAGGCAACAGCACTTCCAGTCCAGTTCTCCACAATAATACTGATGCATTACGACCTGCTTGATATCTCCTTAACAGCCCCCTCTTACTGTCATGTCCAGTCTGCCGCTGTGAAAAATAGGCCCTTTTTGGTGGTTGCGCCCAGTTAATAGAATTAGCTTGCCACAGAGATTAGACAAGAAATGTTGCCATTTTAAACATGTGTAAGGCCTTTCTCTCTGTGAGCTTCTAATCTACCAAGGGGGTGATATAATGTCTCTGGCATGTGCCTCTGAACTCGGTCTTGTTTTCTGCATGCGTTAATGCTTGGTTTGCTGCTTGATCTGAGTTCCGGAATTTTATGAGAGACCTATCTTTTATTTTGATGGCAGCCTTTATGAAACTGGGATACAAATACAAGCCTAGTGAATTTCTCGTGGTTCTTACTCCAGCAGGAAGAAGAAACATCCACTCCACCCTTAGATGCTGTATTTCACCACCCCATTTCGAGCCGCCCACTCAAGTTCACGTTTCTCATTAAATGTACTCAGAAGTCAGCTGATTCATCAGAATTTGTAGATCGATGTCATTTTCTGTTAAGTATCCGATCTATGTTGTGATGTTTAAAAAACTGCCTAAAGAAAGAAGCTCACTGGAGTTTAGTGGTGAATTACAGACCGAACACAGGAATGGCAACCCCAGAATTCACCAATGACTGACCACTCAGGCCCGATCTGCACAAAGTACACCAGTGTTCCCAGAAGGCTCCTGCCTTACACTTGTGTAGGGAGGCTCATCTACTGGCCACACTCTTCCAAACATTAGTTAAGACTGAGGCTGAAACACTTGGAAACAAGATGCAAGGATTGGTATTTAAATCCCTCATATTACACACATCACACCCCTTGGCACATTCCTGCCACATGCTTTGCCCCAGCTTTACTGTACCCATCCCCACAGACAGCAACGCCAAGTAGCCCAAGGGAAGCGCAAGTCGAACGCACTTACATTTCTTTTCTGTAAACTGGTGGAGCAAGCAGGACTTTCCTACACCCATGTCTCCTGTTGAAGAAAAGTGTTTAGAGATTTAGAAACTTGTTTTGTTACCTTTTATCCCACCCTTCAAGGCAGGTGACGTGATAATCTTGGGCTGGCCTACTCCCCAGGGAATATCGAGAGACCTTCACTGCAGAGGAGATCTGAACCCATATCTCCTTAGCCTGACACTGACCACTACACCACTCTACCTCTAGCTAAAATTAGCACTTCTGCTTGTGAAACTCTGAATTTGTCTGAGGCTGACTGTGGCTAACACGGGTCTGCTTCTCACACTGCAGACCAATTCAAAACTATTATGTGCTTTTGCTTAACAAGGTTTCATTTTTAAAGTCTGATAACATCATGAAAGACCGGAAGCAGTCTAGGTACCTGAAATTTGAATGTAGTTACTCAGCAGTGGAAGATTTCCTCCTCTAGATTGCCATGGGTTTTATAAAAGCTGGACAATGCTCAATTTCCCACTTTCGGCACAGTAAAAGAAACCTCAGACGTATTAGCAGCCATCCAGAAACATCACAAGACGTTTGTAAAAGGAAGAGAGAACTCACCCACCCCTGACATTTATTTATTTATTTATTATTCACATTTCTATCCCGCCCTGGAGGCTCAGGGCGGTTTACAAGGCATATTTGCCAGATAAAACAATAACAATACAAAATATTAAGTTACATCCTCATTAAAACAATTTTGGTGCTCCTCTCAGCTACTTTCCAAATTCCAAGTTACAGTTTCTAAAATCAAGATGGCCGCCCCCTAAACGTCCTGTTCTCACCCATAATGCAGCAATTTTGGGCATAGATGTACGTGCCCCCATCCCGATGTCTATATATGGGGCGTAGATGGTAAACTAGTGCGGTGGTAATTTAAAGCTTGATATCAACAGCATGTAAGACCCGATGCAAGGAAACAGGTGCTTTGATCACAGGTGCACTATGCCCGGCTGAAACCTTTCCCCCATCTTATGTCTTCACAGTACTTTTGGGGGGGCCTGCGTTGGAAGTGCTGGACATAGACCTGAGGTTAAATCCCACCACAGCACTGACTGAACAAACTGACTCAGTCCAGATCTGTCGATTTCATACCTCAGACTCAGACTTTTAAACCACATGCAATTGTCATACTGCAATAAGTTTGTGCAACAGCTGTATCTTGCACAATGCTCGCTTCTCTGAATGAAAAGCATCCAGCACAACTCTGTATGTGCCAACTGCCATTCTGTTCTGTATAATTCATGCCGTTAAGAACCTCATAACATGAAATTACCACCAGGGGATGGTGTGTGTGTGTGTGTGTGTGTGTGTGTGTGTGTGTCTGTCAGTGTGGAAATTAACACAGTGATGCACACAGCATCTTGAATCTTAGGCTTCCTCAACTGAATGAGAAAGGAAAACAGCTTCAGCTTTTAAGCAAAGTCTATATACTATGGATGGTTTCAAACTGACAGCTTCCTACATGGGTGTTTAGAGACACACAAGTGAGAAAGTGATGACTATGTCTGAGGAACTAGAATTTGGAATTAAAGATAAAACTGAAGAGAGTTTGCTCTTCTCACATGGTCTCCTTTCATTAAGTGTCCTTTCAGAAGGGAAGTACAGAAAGATTTCTGGTGTTATGGGCCAATTTGGGTCAACCATTTAACACAGTGATATCTGTAGATGGGACACATTTATACTTACCAATAATGATGTACTTAAAGATGTAGGAATAGTTGTAAGGTGCAGTTGCCATTGTGGCACTAGAAGAAATAAAAAAGGAGGGGAATCACTTAAAAGGTAATTATTTGCATTGACGTCATTGCTTCCAACTATCAAGTTATCCATTTTGTACACTGAGAACGCTTAGTAGTTCAACAAAGGAGTCACAAAAAATCAAGGTAGCTGGACCCCATATGGTCACACGCTGGAAGGAACTATGCTAAGTTAGCAGTTCATTACATCATTCTAAATGTTCATATGGAGTACTAGCTGTGTCTAGCTTGCTCAGAAGCTTCTGAGCAAGATCACTCTCAGATTGGAGAAGATGTGGGCATGCTGACAGGGAACCAGGCTGAACTCAAATACATTCTTCTGCTTCGTATTTGAGAATGGATTTCCCTCCCATTGCCACACATACCCTCAAAGAAGAGCTGTGACAAATCAAACTGGAATGGCCTTTTTTAATTTAAAGGTGTGGTCTCTTCAGAAACTTTGGACTCCTGGCTGGTGGTAACCAAAAGACTAGACACAGCCTGTACCTCCAGAAGCCCTTGCAATCCTGTTGTTTCCAGGAGACATGGGTTCTGCCATTGTACAGCAACCACTGAGAATGCTCCCATGCACACCTTGACTAATCCTACCACAGAGACCGCAAGGAGGTTCTCAGGCCATCAGAAAGGCAATTGGCCTCAGAAATGAAGTCACCTGCTATGTACACTGAGCTCTCAGGTCAAAACCAGGACTCTATGCTTTGTAAGAAGCGACTAGGGAAGCTGGAGCACTGCTATAATGAGCACCTGCCAACTTGCTTCTATTTGGAAGCCAACAGCTGCAATTCTGTAATACCTACAGCTTATGAATATGGGAAATTCAGGTACCACTACAACCTTGAAAATAGGAAGGCACAACCTGCAAAGAAAGCTACTAGGAAACAAGCAACTATTCACTACTATCCTCTGAAACAGGATGGAAGAGATATTCAACACAAATTCCCTTCACCACCACCCGAAGGTCTCAAACTGAATGGTGCCTAATTTGTCAATTATTTGCAAAGCTATGAGCAACGAGAAGATCAGCAGAACAGTCCAGAAACCCAATGAAATCCAAGTGAACTGGAAGCTGTACAATCTTCAGCTTAACCTAAAAACTAAAGTGGAACAGAACAGTGGTGACTGGCTTGATAACATCACTGTTTGGAGTTTGAGAGTATTGAATTACAGATATTAAACTATCCACTTGCCTTCAAAAGACTGGTATATTATCCTAGTTTGTAACATCTCCAACTTCTCTTTAACAGTTTCCACCAGCCACAATGGACACAAATCCAATCTGAAGTGGTATTCCTTCCAGTAACAAGAGCATCCTTGGCAGTGGAAGGAAAAAACGTAACTGAAATGGGAAGGATGAGGACCGGCTTCTGAAGCCCAGCCCAGATACAGTGTTTGAAGAATCAACCAGCCTTCTAAGTGAACAACTTTATTAGCAAAGTAAATAGCAATCACAGCAATCTGACAACCATGCAGAGGCATTTCCCACCCATCTGACTGAGACATCTTCCACCTGGAACAGTATTTTGCAGATGAGACGGCAGCAGAAAAGATTCTCACTGCCACAACTGCTCAATTTTGCAAGTTTCCAGTAAGTAAACCTCAAACCACCACTTTGGCAGTCATACTGCTCTAGTCTAAGCAGAAAGCATCCTTTGCAGTCTCCAGCATAAAAGATGATCTGAACCCGGGAAGATGCTCAGAATATTGGTTAGCATCTAGCTAATGGGAGTTAAGGGGTTCCATACTAGAATCTATTCCGTAACTGTATTGTGAGGATCCCCAAGAGATCACATGAGCAGTCCAAATCCTCAGCTTGTGAAAACCTAGTTGACATTAACAAGTCTATTAAAAAATGGACATTTAGGACTGCAGTACTAATCCTACTCATTTGCTCAAAAAGAAGAGAAGCCACCAACTTTCATGTACATTAGCTTAAATAATACTCTATTATAGTGCACATTACCCAGAGTTTAATTGCAAGGAAAATGCCACACTGTACATTCTCTTGAACCAGTCTGAATTCTGCTCAGTGCCTAGAGCAATTCAGCAACACTAGCTATAGGAGCTGCCAAAAGAATTCCACAGAGTTCACAAGCCTGAATGCTGAAGCATCCTTAT
Organism: Gekko japonicus; assembly: GCF_001447785.1. Classification (NCBI taxonomy): domain Eukaryota; kingdom Metazoa; phylum Chordata; class Lepidosauria; order Squamata; family Gekkonidae; genus Gekko; species Gekko japonicus. The sequence goes on from NW_015169173.1 coordinate 80,316, forward strand.
TTTAATCAAGAGGAGGAGCCAGTATTTACAGACTGTTCTCCCGCAAACTAGCAGCTATTGACAAGCCTGGGCTATAAACAGCACACAAAATTCTTAAGAACAGCAAAGGAAATGCATAATAAATCAAGTGTTACACTGCTGCCCTGAGTCATATAGCTCTACCAATTGAAACAGCCAATGCAGAGCTAAACAAATCTGGGCAATCGGGTTGATATGGTTTGTCACTGCCACCTCCACCCTGCAGTGGAGTTTCTGAACCTTTAACAGCTCCCTGCCTCAGACTCAGGATTGCCAGGCCTAGCCAGGCAACCAGGAGACCAGGGAGGTGGGACATGGGACACACCTGTCAGTAATGATGTTACATCACTTCCAGAAAAACCAGGAAGTTATGTCACCTCTCTAGGAATCGCCAAAAACTTTATGGTTTTACACAGTCTCTGGCAATTATTATTATTAAAACTTCTAGGTAGGTGTGATATTTCTTCTGGGAAAACCTGACAGCAATTTTTTTCTCTCCTGGTGGGCAAAGCCTGCTGGGGGTGGGAGATGTTCCATGCCCTGCAGGCATATGGCAACCCTACTCAGACTCAAATGCAGTCTTTGTCGGAGACAGAAAGTCAGCACCAGGACCTGAGTAGAACTGCAAAGCCTCTCAACTCCTTGCCTGGCACATCCAAGAGCCCTATGTTCTGCACTGGACTATCTGGTAGCAGCAGCTCGTTGGAGCTTCAGCTTGAAAGGGACACGTGAGTGCATAGCCAGGGCAGCCCTGAAGACCCGGAAAAGCAATGTGAGGCAAGCAATCTACACGCATATGTGCCATCTCTCTCTGGCCTTTACACTGTTATTGCCACAAGCTACATAGGAGCAGTTTAACACCAGTTTCTCAGCCCTCCTAAATGGTGCCTAAATAAAAACTCTATCACCCATTTGTGTTCATAAGGGTGCATTTGCCCAATACTGCTGCCTCAGAACAAGCCAAGACAGAACTCCGACCCCTACTTACAATACCAGGATTCTCAATCTCTGGATGTGTGAAACACCCATCTTGTTTTAGCCACAAAGTGATTATCTCCCTCGAGGAGGGTGGATCTGAAATCCAGTTCCTCCTGAATGGAAAAGCTGACACTGAGTATACAACAGGAGGGTGCAAAAGAGATGCTCTGCAGAAGTACTGCTTGTTTTCTGCTTGTGTTTCCTAAGAGCCTCTGGACATTTGCTCCCCACCAAATTGTACAGCATCCTGCACTTCAGAAAAGAGGAGCATTTGGCAAGCAGACTTCCTTGAGGCTCATAAAATATTCTGGTTATGAGTTACAAACTGCAGTGGAGTATTAATGCAAGCATAAAAGGGGTCTCGTGGCACCTTAAAGACTAAGAGATTTATGGAACCCAAAGTTCACTTCAGTAGATGCATCTGGTGAAATGGACTAAAAGCCATGAATGCATATACTTGAATACATCTGTTAGTCCCTAAGATTGTGATTCCTTTTTGTTTCTAATGAGTTGGGGATGAATGAATAAATGAGTGTTACTCTTTAAGAGTATTTCATATCCAGCCTGTGTTGAGGACGCTGCACTGGCTGCCTATAGCATACCGGGTTCGGTTCAAGGTGCTGGTTCTAACCTTTAAAGCCCTATATGGTCAGGAGTCTGCCTACTTGAGGGACCGCCTTTTCGCATATGTGCCCCAGAGAGCACTGAGGTCAGGGTCACAACATCACCTGACTCTCCCTGATCCGAAAGAAGCCAGGCTGACTATTACCAGAGCTAGGGCTTTCTCAGTGGCAGCTCCACACTGATGGAATGAGCTCCCGGGGGACATCAGGGCCCTGCAGGACTTTTTACAGTTCCGCAGGGCCTGTAAAACGGAGCTCTTCCACCAGGCCTTCGATTAGGAGCTGCCACCGATGAATGTGCTCTAGAACATCTTCTGGCCTGGGACCCTGTTGGATGCTATTTCTACCATTGGACAGATTTGGAATATCACCACCATCTGACCCTGTTGGATGCTGTCTTTATCACTGGGTTGATCTGGAATACCGCCATCATTAGCTTGTCTTTTTTATCCATAAATTGATGTTTAATTTTGTATTGTATTTTTAACTCTTTTAACTCTGTATTGTTCTATGATATTTTAATCCTATTAGCCACCTTGAGCCAGCGTGTCTGGCAAGGTGGGATACAAATAGAAACAATAAATAAATAAACAAATAAAATATTTAGAAAGACACATTTCTATTTGAGGTACCAAGATTTAATTTATTGTGAACTATTTATGCACATTATTTCTAATTTGAGAGCTGCAAGCAAACGCTTGGAAGAAGGCCCTGTTAAAGTCAGTGGTATTTCAAGTAGGGATGCAGTAATTGATTAGATTAACACAATATTTAGGTCAATTAAAAAGTTACCCATGAATAACCCAGCAGATTAAGAAATACACACAATGCTTGTAAAAACTGGTAGCAAACGTTTTGTAAACAGCACATTCCTCTGCCTTTCTTACACAACAGAAGAGAAATGATTCTTCTAAGATGGTGCCTTCTCTTAAATGGGCATGACTATGAAAGGAGTTAGGATTAGGTTTCAGAAAACACAGAGCCCCAAAAATGCAAAAATGAGTTTGGTTCCTAAATTTTGTGCATGTTCCTAAATCCAAAGGGAGTGTATTAAGGCCTGTTCTAATTGTATCTTCTTGCAGTGCCCTCCCTGAAGCATTCCTTTTGCTCATACTCCTATGAACTTAAGCTTTCATTAGCCTGTAACTAACTTCAAAACTGAAATTTAATTTTTTAAATCCTTTATGGAGGATGAACATCAAATGGTACATTACTTTAAAAGCATTAGGCATCAGAAAGATTACTGGGAGATTTTAAAAGTTTCCTAGAAAGCTGTCTGGTTTTGCTAAGGTATATTCTTCTTCAGCTGTTCATAAGACTTGAAGCTTATCTTGTCAAAACTTTCATGCATCTGGAGCTCCTTTTGCTTCTTTAAAGGGAAACATATGAACAAGGAGTAGCTGGACAAAACGCAGAATTGCCCCTACTTCTGAACACTAACCCTGCAGCTTCCCTTGAACCTTAGTCAGATGCCTTAGTGTCACTTCCTGTTCTTGCTGCCTTTCTCCCTCCCCATCTAGCAGGGAAGAACTGCTTAAGAGCTGTGATTTAAGAAAAGCCAATTGTTGTTGTTGTTGTTCAGTCGCACAGTCAAGTCCGACTCTTCGCGACCCCATGGACCAGATCCCGCCAGGCCTTCCTGTCTTCCGCCGTCCTTTGAAGTTGGCTCAACTTCATGTTCGTTGCATCTACCAGGGCTCTTTTTGTAGAAAAAGCCCAGCAGGAACTCATTAGCATAATGGGTCACACCCAACAGCAGGAACTCATTAGCATATTAGGCCACACCCCTGACAGCGCAGCTCATTAGCACATTAGGTCACACCCCCATGTTACCAGAAGTGTGGTTATCCAGCCACACCCACCTTTTGCTTGTTATTCTGTTTACCTTGTTTGTTGTCAAAACCCAGGGCCTTTTTGTAGCAGGAATTCCTTTGCATGTTAGGCCACACACCCCTAATTTAGCCAGTCCTCATGAGTTTCTGCTGTTGGGTGTGGCCAACAGCAGAATTACCCCCCCCCCCCCCTCGAACCACTACCTGACGATCAAAGTCAAGGTCCTTCCGGGATGCAAACTTCCGAAGGGAAAAATGTACGCAATGGGGCCCGCGGAAAAGGCGGAATTGCGAAAGTTCATTGATAAGAACCTGGCTAGGGGATTCATCAGACCGGCATCCTCCCCCTTTGCCACGCCCGTCCTGTTCCGGAAAAAGAAAGACGGGGGCCTGCGTTTGTGTACGGATTATAGAGGACCTTCCAGATGGGGCAACGGAGGGAAGGTGAGCCACCCACCCACCCCGAAACCGAGAACCCCGCGACTGTCGGAAGCAGCGCGAGACCTGCGGATGAAAATGGGGCTCTGTCTTAGGTGTGGGGAGAAGGGCCACTTTGCCGCAGATTGTGGTGCTCGCCAAACAAGAGAAAAAGCTCCACAGTCCAAGGCCAAGCCGGCAACCCCGCCTAAGAAAGGGGTTGCTAAACCCAAATTTTCCAAAGCACTGCAAGCGGCGCCTGAAACCAACCAGGAAGATTCAGCTGATTCGGAACCAGAGGTGTCGGGAAAATAGAACGTCCTGTTGTAGGAGAGGCGCAACAACGGGACATTGCATCGGAGGCACCTATAGTGGTGAGAGAACCCCCCTCTCTTTTCTTCGTGACTGTGTCTTTAATTAACCCAATCCTGGGGACCCACGTGCGGGTGAAAGCACTTATTGACTCGGGCTGTGGGAGAGACTTAATTAGCCCTAATGTAGTGACTGGGTTGGAGGCGGGCATCCAGAAACTGAAATCCCCCATCATCTTTACGCAAATGGATGGGGCGCCCATGAAACCGTGTGCACATGAGACCATGCCGTTGCGGTTGGGGGCTGGAGAACATTGGGAACTAAGAACTTTTGTGGTCACACCAGACTCCCAATTCACGTTGGTTTTGGGTGCCCCGTGGCTGTTCAGTCACGACGCATACATACTTTGGGAAGAGGGGAAGGTTCAGTTTATGTCACCCAAATGCATTGACCACAAATGGAATGGGGAGTGGGGTAGTCCTCTCGCCATAACCTTTCCCTGTGGGGTTCTGACTCCAGAAGACATGGCTACCCTTCCACCGGAATACCATGACCTAGCGCAGGTTTTTGGGGAGGCAGAGGCTGACGAATTACCCCCCACACACACACACAGCGTAAGACTGACTGTAGCATCGAGCTCCTTCCGGGATGCAAACTTCCGAAGGGAAAAATTTACACAATGGGGCCCGCGGAAAAGGCGGAATTGCGAAAGTTCATTGATAAGAACCTGGCTAGGGGATTCATCAGACCGGCATCCTCCCCCTTTGCCGCGCCCGTCCTGTTCGGAAAAGAAAGACAGGGGCCTGTGTTTGTGTACGGATTATAGAGGTCTGAATGCTATTTCGACCTCAAATGCCTATCCCCTTCCTTTGATAAAAGATTTATTAACAAAGGCGTCCAAAGGGAAAGTGTTTTCGAAACTCAATTTGCGCGACGCCTATTTCAGAGTGCGGATAAAGGAAGGGGACGAAGGCAAAACGGCGTTCAACACACCTCTGGGGCAATTTGAGTATCTGGTAATGCCCTTCGGGCTGCAAGGGGCCCCTGGGGTCTTCATGAACTTGATTAACGAGGTCCTCCATGAATTCCTGTTTAAGGGGGTTATTATTTACTTAGACAACATTTTACTGTACTCTCAGGACCTCCCCTCACATGTCAAACTTGTCAGAAAAGTTCTAAAAACGTTACATAAGCACAAACTGTTTGCCAAGCTGTCCAAGTGTGAATTCCACAAAACGCACATTGACTTTCTGGGCTACCGCATTTCGGGAGGGGGGTTGGAGATGGACCCTGGGAAGGTGAAGGATGTGGTTGAATGGGAGGCCCCCAAAACACGCCGCCAACTACAGGGGTTCCTAGGATTCGCCAATTTTTATCGTTCATTTATCAAAGGCTTTGCCCAGATTGCACTACCCCTAAATGACTTGTTAAAAACAAAGGGAAAGGGGTTTAATGCCACAAAACCCGGGGCACCTCTCAAATGGTCGGCGGAATGCAAAGCGGCATTTCAGCGGTTGAAAGGCATGTTCACATCCGAGCCTGTGCTAGCACACCCTGATGAAACGAAAAAATTTATTGTGCAAACTGACGCTTCTGATGTGGCTATGGGGGCTGCTATCTTACAGAAGGGGGAGGACGGGAAATTGCACCCACTCGCTTACGTTTCTAAAAAATTCTCAGACGCTGAACGGCACTGGTCTATTTGG
>NW_015169173.1:86448-88221 GCF_001447785.1 Gekko japonicus
GCCCCTTCTCCTTCTGCTCCTCCTCCACCCGCCTTGCCTGTGGGGGGGGATTGACGCAGCCGCTACACTGCTGAGCTTTCCAAACAGGATGAAGAACTACTGGGGGGGATGCCTGATTGTGTACGTGACCAGGAGGGGTTGGTTTACTCCGGAAACAGACTCTATGTGCCTTTTTCTCTCCGCAGGGAAGTCCTCCAAGCGGCCAATGGGACCAAGCTGGCGGGGCATTGGGGCTTTGTGAAGTCCCTGCAACTACTGCGCCGTCAATTCTGGTGGCCACACATGCGCAAAGATCTGTTGGACTTTGTGCGTTCCTGCCAAATGTGCGCCTTGACAAAACCGAGGGGGGGGAAGTCACCTGGTCTCTTAAAGCCCTTGCCAACCCCCAATAGACCATGGGAAGTCATCTCGATGGATTTCATCACGGATCTACCACTCAGCAAGGGGAAATCTGTTATTTGGGTGGTGGTTGATCCGTTTTCCAAGCAAGCTCACTTCATTCCTCTGCCATCCTTACCTACGGCCCAAAGGCTGGCTAAGGCTTTCCTCCAACATGTCGTGCGACTCCATCTCTTGCCAGCTAAGATAATTACGGACAGGGGCACGCAATTTGTTTCTAAATTCTGGAAGGAACTGTTAACTATCATGGGGGTGGAGCAAGGGCTCAGTAGTGCTTACCATCCAGAGACTGACGGCCAGACAGAACGAGTTAACCAAACTTTGGAACAGTATTTGAGATGCTTTACGAACTATCTACAAAATGACTGGTGTGACCTACTGTCACTGGCGGAATACTGTTATAAAAACACTATGCATAGTTCGATTGGTATGTCACCTTTCAAAGCTGTATATGGTTATGACTGCCCTCCTTTGCCTTTCCTAGGGGGGGATAAACCTCTGCAGCCTACTGACGCTGGTTCTTGGTGTAAATCATTGCAAGCAGTTTGGCCACTCCTATGCCAAACGTTGGATGCGGCAAAACTGCAGGCTGACAGAGGTCGGGTGGTGGGTTGGGATCTGCAGCCTGGTGATTTGGTATATGTGTCAACAAAAAATATGAAGTTACTCAGACCTTGCAAAAAAAATTGGGTTGGAAGTACATTGGACCTTTCCCAGTCCGTAGACTGATTAATGATGTTGCTGTTGAAGTGGACCTTCCCAAAAACCTGAAATCCTTGCACCCAGTTTTCCATATGAGCCTCCTCAAAAAGGCCTCGGGTACATCACAGTGGAGGCCCACACAGGTATCCGCTCCTCCGGTGCTGGTGGAGGGGGAAGAACATTTCGAGATTGCTAACATTCTAGATTCTAAGTTGAAACATGGTAAACTGTTTTACCTGATCGAATGGGTGGACTTCGGGCCCCAGCACCGGGAATGGGTGGAAGAAGGGGATATTCGGGCCCCTTACATGCTCAGAGAATTCCACAAAAAGTTCCCGGACAAACCGGGAGGTCTCCCGCCCAGTCCGGGAGAAGGTGGTTAAAGTGTATTTTCAGGTGGGCAGTATGTCAGCAAGCTGCCATAGGGTGGTGTGTTCTTTTCTACATATTCCATTGTGCTCTGTCCATCCCCCCCTGTATCCTCCTGTGTAGGTGTTTACTGCTTTTTGCTTGCTACATCTGCGGAACTGCTCAAGGTCAACCAGCTGGAGATGGGATGGAGTTATGGCGTTGCTTTGCTTATTATGTATCTCATGCCTGAGAACTGAACTTGTGTTTATGTTGTAGAACCAGGGGCCATTTCGTAGAAAAAGAGCTAGGGGAACTCATTAG
>NW_015169173.1:92650-96128 GCF_001447785.1 Gekko japonicus
AAGGTCCTCTTCACTTTCTGCCATTAGAGTGGTATCGTCTGCATATCTGAGGTTGTTGATCTTTTTCCCAGCAATCTTAATTCCCGCTTGTGATTCATCCAGGCCAGCATTTCGCATGATGTACTGTGCATATATATTAAATAAGCAAGGTGACAATATACATCCTTGTCGTACTCCTTTTCCTATGCTAAACCAATCAGTTGTTCCATATCTGGTTCTAACTGTTGCTTCTTGACCCTTATACAGGTTTCTCAAGAGACATGTGGGGTGGTCTGGTACTCCCATCTCTTTAAGGACCTGCCATAGTTTGTTGTGATCCACACAGTCAAAAGCTTTAGCATAGTCAATGAAGCAGAAGTGGATGTTTTTCTTGTATTCTCTTGCTTTCTCCATAATCCAGCGAATGTTGGCAATTTGATCTCTAGTTCCTCTACCTCTTCAAAACCCAGCTTGTACTTCTGGCAGTTTTCTATCCATGTACTGTTGAAGCCTAGCTTGTAGGATCTTGAGCATGACCTTGCTAGCGTGTGATATGAGTGCAATTGTTCTCATCAAAAGCTGCCATCTTAAAATGGCAGGCTATGAACAACCTGCACATCTTGCACCTTGCTCATGAAGAGCATCATCACTGAGGATACGTCAGTGTAATGCCCCCAGCCTGAGAAATGGGGCTAAGTTGTCCCAGAAAAGTGGAGGGAAATGGATCAACCTTTGTTTTCAATCTTCTGCATTCTATGCATTCTTCAATCTCAATGAAGAAGGGTGCCCAATGGTGTTTCATGCCACTCCACACAATTAGAAATTTATCTAACCTGCAGCCTCCCATATGCATGCACAAACATACACATTCTTGATGGTGCTGGGGTAATTTTTATTCCAAGCTGGACTGATTTGGAAAGTGAAAAAAGCATATAAGGAAAGATTTCCTTTTTTTAGTTTTCTTAAATTTTCTCCCTAGTACTTGCTGGCATTCTATTCTTGCATTGCCAAAGGGAATATTTAAGGAGAGGGGATGTATTTTGCAGCTGGCATCATGCTCTGTGTTCAGTTTTTAAAGAAAATTCTATGCTTTACTTTGGGGTTTATTTGCCCCTATACCAGATTAGGAAAGTACTTTTTAATTAAGTGAAGTGGCAACAGTTTCTACCCATTAACAGGGAGGGACTGGAGGCAGATTCTGCCATTTAGTAAAATCTGTAGCATTTTAGAAATGAGAAGGACCAGGAAAAAAAAACACTAGGAAACATACCCCCAGACTTTTTTCAATTTTTCCAATGGGAAAAATGGAAGCACTAAGAAAAAACTCCCTTGAAATATTTTAATGTTTTTTAAAGACAAGGATTTATTCACTCAAAATGTACAGAATGAGCAATGCTATATAAGACAACCTACAGTAACCGTGCTTAAATATTTATTGAACATCTTGTTGTCTTTGAGACCATAGAAATTATAAATTCTGTAAACAGAGATAGTTTGGGCCTTCATATGAATCTTGCACTCTTGAGCTAGTTATAAGCATATTTTGCAGCTGTTCCACTGAAACCCAGGTGACCAATTCCCAGATAAATATCCTTAAGATTAACTGGAAAAAAGTCACTTTATATCTGCAGTTCTCAAGAACGAATCTTCATTCATGTAGCAGAGCTATCAGTCTCAAGTTCACATCAAGTTTTCAGGCGGCCAAGACTTTTTCCAGTCCTGCTCAGAAAATCAGATTTCTGAAGACCTGCTTGCCAACAGCTGTCCCCAGGTTTCATGCAGAAAGTACGGACTGCTTCTTAGTGACATACAGGAAAGCTTTACCAAGACTTGGTTTTATTCTTCCTCTTAGATCACAAATGACAAACTTATTTCTGGTAAGCTACTAATGTGTCCGCCCCGACCTGGATGGCCCAGGATAGCCTGATCTCAGAAGCTAAGCAGGGTCAGCCCTGGTTAGCATTTGGATGGGAGACCACCAAGGAATTCCAAGGTCACTGTGGCTTCTATTAGTCTCCTGCCTTTAAAACCTTATGAGAACACCATGAGTTGGGTGCAATTTGACGGCACTTTAAACACACACTAAGGTGTCCACATACTTGCTGAATGAGAGCATTCTGTGATCTGAAAAACAAGCCATGACCAATGTCTTCCAAAAAAAGCACCCGCACTAGATGGCTCAAAAGATTACACTTTCAAGTTTACATCCTTTTAAGTTAACAAGTCCCCTGTTAAGGGTATAGCCACATTGCTGTTCCAAAAACAAACAAAACACTGCTTCACTAGCAGATTTTTATAAAGGTTTATTCTTCCAGTACAATCTCTGGTGGGCTTCGCCGCTCCAGTGTGGGCACACCCAGATACTGCAGGCATTCCAAGTGCACCTTCTAGTCTTTGCAGCACAATGCAAGCAAACCTTGCCATGCTGAACAGCAGTGTAAAAAAAAAGCCTAGCAGCTAGGCTAAGTAATAAAGCTTGGATTCTTGCTGTTATTTTCAGGAGCTAAGTCTGTTATTTCTCTTCCTCTGAGAAATATTCTGACAGCTGCCTTTAAGAGGCAAAATCATGAAAAAACAGGTTGCTTACCTGTAACTGATTATCTTCGAGTGGTCATCTGTGCATTCACACCCATGGGATCTAGTGCGCACGCGCTGGATCGATCGGCATTGTAGCAAGCTCTTTTAACAGATTTTCGCGCCCAGACCTTGGGCATGCGCATGCCCAGAGGGGAGGGCGCGGACATCCCACCAGTTCCTTCGAACCATCGCAAATCAACCCCTATGGAAAATGTAGAAGCTGACAGCAGCGGGGGAGGAGGGCGGGTGGTGTGAATGCACAGATGGCCACTCGAAGATCATCAGTTACAGGTAAGCAACCTGTTTATCTTCGACGTGGTCTCTGTGCTTCACACCCATGGGAGATTAGCGAGCAGTGGCCTACCTGGAGGAGGGTGCTGGCAGGTCCTTACTGCGTCGCCGAAGATAGAATGTGACGTCCCATGTTTGTATTAGAGTTCTTACGGATGTCCAGGGCGTAATGCCTCATGAAGGTGTTAGGCATGGCCCAGGTAGCAGCCTTGCAGATGTCCATCAGGGGCACTCCCTGGAGGAAGGGAGTGGAAGCCGCAAAAGCCCGGGTTAAATGGGTCTTGATGGGGCCAGGCAACAGCTGCTTTGCAATCAAATAGCAGAGGTGGATGAGACTCGCAATCCACTTTGAGAGGCGTTGAGCTGTGATGCGAGTCCCTAGCCTCGCTGGTGCGTATGAGACGAACAGCTGGGAGTCATGTCTCGTTGGGCGGGTTCTGTTGAGGTAGAACAGTAGTGCCCTTTTGACACCCAAGGTATGTAACAGTCTGTCCTCTGGGGATTTTGGAGCTGGGAAGAAATCCGGGAGGAAGACCTCTGCCTGTAGGTGGAACTCTGACACTACCTTTGGCAGGAACAAAATGTCAGGGAAGAGGCGGACGCTGTCTGGCAAGAATGACAAATAAGGCGT
>NW_015169173.1:97233-101896 GCF_001447785.1 Gekko japonicus
TAAACGATCTGCCTGCACATTCAGGTGACCTGGGATGTGCGTGGCTACCAAAAAGATGTCGTGGGCGATGCAAATGTCCCATAACTGAATGGCGAGTTTGCAGAGACATAACGAGACCGTGCCTCCTTGTTTGTTTATATAACTAGGCACGGTGGTATTGTCCGTGAGGACCGTAATACATTTCCCTTTAATTATTGGTAGGAAACTCGAGACCGCGAACTGAAGTGCGAGCAGTTCCAGGAAGTTTATGTGTCGACCTTGCTCGTGGGTGTTCCACTTGCCCCCGACGCACAGACCCATCATATGTGCACCCCATCCCGACAGGGAAGCATCCATGGTCAGGTGATTTGGGATGACGGAGGGTGGAAGGGTGCTCCCTGGAAGATATTGGAAGGGACAGTCCACCAAAGTAACAATTCTCGTATGTTGGGAGGGGGGGATAAAACGACAGTGTGAGCGTTGTTCGCTGGGTTGTAATTCCGGATGAACCATAGTTGTAAACGACGCATTTTCAGTTTGGCAAAGATGAGAACCGACGTAGTTGCAGCCATAAGGCCAAGTAGCCTTTGGATTTGGAAGGCAGTGACAGAAGGGTGGGTACGGACGACGGTGGCTAAGGAAATGATGTCTGCCGCTCTGTCTTGAGGCAGGTAAGCCATGCATGTCGTAGAGTTTAGTATAGCGCCGATGTACTTTATTCTTTGGACTGGACTCAACTGAGACTTTTCTTGATTGACTTGTAGGCCCAGATTTTTTAGTAGTGCCAGTGTCTTGGTGATGTTTGAGACCAGGGCGTTCTGGGAAGGCGCTACCAAAAGCCAATCGTCGATATAGGGGTTAATGGAGATACCCCGGAGACACAGGAAAGCCGCAACCACAATCACAGACTTCGTGAAGACTCTTGGGGCGCTGGACAGGCCGAATGGCAGGGCTGCATACTGGTAATGCTGTTGACCAATCGCGAAGCGTAGGTATTAGCGGTGGGAGGGGTGGATGGTGAGGTGGAATGCCTCCGCAGTGCTATAGCAGAGGCCATCATCCTGGAAGATGCATCTAGGGCATGCTTTGAAGTGTTTATTTGTTGTTTTGCCAACACCATGCCCTCCTTTTGAATGACTCTGGCTGCCTGAAGCTTGTCTTCTGGGAGGTGGGTCAATAGTTCGGAGAACCTTTCCCAGAGAGTATATTGATACCTGCTCATGCAGGCCAGATAGTTAGTGGTTTTGACACCCAATGCTCCGGTGGAATAGAAGCGTCTGCCGAAGGCATCCAATTTTTTACTTTCTCTGTCTGAAGGTGCAGAGTGTGTTTGTTTAGATTTTGAGGATGGGAGAATAGGAATTCGGCCCCTGTCTCTTGGACTCTGTACATATGGTCCAGTCCTTTTGTCAACACCGGGACTGACAAAGGTTTCTCCCATGGTGCCTTTATAGCTTGCAAAAGGACAGTGGACATGGGTAATGCCAGAGTGGAAGATGTATCAAGCTGGACGATGTCAAAAATTGCATCCGTCACCTGCGGGTGTTGCTGAACAACAGAAAGGCCTAGGGAATGGGCCATTCTTTTTACAAGATCTGTGTATGACGTGAGATTGTCGGATGGGGAGATGGGCAAATAATCAGCGACAGCCTGATTAGGAGACTTATGTTCAGGGGAGGTGTGAGCCTCAGATGCTTCAGTATCGGAATTGTATTCCATTGAATCAGAGGACTCCTGGTGTGGCATTTGGACAGGAGCATCCTGTTGACCAGTTAAAGGTCTTGGTGGAACGACAGGGGCGGAAACGACTGGGGTTTGAACGACCTGAGGGTTGGGAGGACTGTGGTCCAAGTTATGCTGGGAAGGATCGTCTGCAGGAGGACGAGAGAGAGATGCTGAAGGTCTCGACCTGTAGGGCAATCTCAATCTATGAGCAGGGTGGGATGAATATCGATCCCAGTCGGAATAGCTCGCCGGAGTCAGCCATGGCAAGGATGGTGGATAAGCCCCATACAAATACCTCATCTGTCGTTGATCCCAAGACAGAGGTGGTGGCGGGGGTAAGAAGACTCGCAGGGATCGACTTCTGGACGGTGGACGTCTCGGAGACAAAGCGGCAGCATGTCTTTGAGAGGAGCCTGCGTAATCTTGGTTGTCGATATCGACAGATTGACTGTGCAGACGTGGAGGGTGATGCTCCGCGTCGCATGAAGCATATCGGTGCTGACGTGGATCGATGTCGGGAGCTTCCAGTACTGTCGACGACGGGGAAGGAGACGGAGAAGGCTCTGCATCCATTTGATGACTTAGGAGCTCTACCGTTTCGATGTCGGAGTAAGGACAGGGGAGTCCAAGACATGGATGGTCAGTATCGGTGGAGGGATTGGGCCTCCAATATCGATACTGTCGTTGGAGTGGGAGGCACTTTAGGGGCATCACCCAGTGCAGCCACCGCTACTTTCCCCTTCTTTGCCGCCTTAAGGGGTTTGGAAGAGCCCTTCTTTGCGGACTTTTGCTCCTTACTTGGCCTGGACTTCTTTTTCACCGGCATGGAAGCGAAGAATTGCGCCTTCGATGCCGGAGGCTTCGGTGTCAGTTGGCCAATATCGGAGGCAGGCCTCGATGCCGGAGCCATTAAGGTCAATGGTTTCTCGGCATCCATCGCTGAGGAAGGATGTAGAGCCGATTCTAGCAGGGCCACTTTAAGGCACGCAGCTCGGTTTTTTCAGGTCTGGTTTGAAAAGCGAGCACAGTGGCGACAGGATTCGGGTCGATGAGACTGTCTGAGACAAAGTATGCAAAGGGTATGATGGTCAGGAGGAGCAAGTTTACTACCGCAACCCTTGCACCTATTAAAAAAGCCCCACTTCTTCTCCATAAAAACCAAAATGAAGAAGAAAGAAGGGGTGGGGGGGATAGCCCGAAGGCCCGACTGAGGTAAAGTGGCAACCTCTCCCTCAGCAGAAAATAAAAGGTTTTTTTTTAAGTTTTTTGAAAGAACAACGAAGAAAAGGAATAAAGTGAAAAAAAAATCCAAAGAGCCATGAGGCAAAAAGCCAAAACACGCGAACCGATCAGACCGACGAAGAAAAAGGTCTTTCCAACGCAGCGGTAAGAAAGGAACTGGCGGGATGTCCGCGCCCTCCCCTCTGGGCATGCGTGGTGGGGTTCCTGCGCATGCCTGAGGTCTGGGCGCGAAAATCCATTAAAAGAGCTTGCTACAATGCCGATCAATCCAGCGCGTGCACACTAGATCCCATGGGTGTGAAGCACAGAGACCACGTCGAAGATCTAAAATTACTCTGGAGCATTAAACAGTCACCCAGCTGTAGGATTCTAACAACTGTTATTCCAGCCCAGTGTTTTAAATGTGACTTCATAACAATGTAAAGCCACACTTCAGATGTTTCCAAGCGACCTACTTAGGAAGCCCACCTACACAAACGTATCCTGAAGTGCAGCTCTGCTCTGCTCTCCCACTACCCTACTCTGTATTAGAAGAGCCTTTCACACCAGGTTGTGCAATGCTGCCAGATAGCTTTCCCCCACTGTGTCCTTCCCACACACTAAATCTTTGCTGCACTAAATCCCGGTCAGATACTGCACTAAAGAAAAAAAATCCCTACATTGAGATGAAACACACATATGCTGCTTAAGTTACCCTTTCTTTCTTGCCTCCTTGGCTGGCTATCCTACTGCTGAACCTTTTCATATTTCCTTACATGAACTCATGCGCTATGTACTTTGTTTGTTAGTCTTTTAGCCACTAGCTCCTGGATATTTTCAAAAGCAGCCAAACAAAGTGTTCCTTAAAACCTCAAATTTATTATGATTATTTCACATGATGAACTGCCTTTAATCTCTATTATGGAAATTACAGTCCCACAAAGTGTGCAAATATAACATTACTGTGTATCAAGCATACTATATGTAGCATGCAAAAACTGCCCTGAAAAGTACATTGTTGAATTAACATGCTACTACTTGTGACATTGCTTTAAAGTTAGGCCTATTATGCACAGGTGTTTTCCCTCACTTTCACCGTGCACATCCATCGGATTTTCTTTGTCATTCTGCACTGATTTTCCTCCCTTCAGTGCTCAATTCACTTTCTGGACACTGTTTCCCTGGGTTTTCTGAGAGTGCTTTTGTGCTGGTTTTCCCCTCATTTTGCTTTCAAGCCAAAGATAATTCAAAAGTGTACAGAATCCCGCAGATCTCCCCCACCCTTTGGCCACCCCTCAAAGGCCACTCCCCACCCACATATCAAGATTGTTCCGCCCAATCTGCACCTTCTGCCATCCTCCCCCCCTTCAGTGTACAAGCTCAATTTCCTCCTCATTTTAATTTTTTTAATTTTTTTGACAAGCAGAATGAGTATAGCAATATAAGACTTTCGCTAGTCTCGGACTGCTGAATTAAAAAATTTAAATGACAGGGGGAAGTTTAAAAGGCATTGTTGCAAGGTTTAGATCCCTGCTGGTATTGACTTGTAAGGGGGATTGGAGAGGAGGCAAACAGCAGCGCCTCCACTAAAAAAAAAAAAAAAAAGATTTCAGTGCTGAATGCAAACAAAAAAAATGGGGGGAGAGGAATCATCTTCTGCAGAGAATGAAACTGACATGAGATGTAAAGAGAGAGAGAAAGAGAGAGACTGGGATGGGAAGCCTAAAGCTTTGAGAAC
>NW_015169173.1:101910-134261 GCF_001447785.1 Gekko japonicus
GGAGAAAGTTTAAAAGGAGCTTCACAAGGTTTAGTTCCCTGCTGATATTGACTTGAAAGGGGGATTGGAGAGGAGGTAAACAGCAGCATCCCCAGTGCAAAAAAAAAAAAAAAAGATTTCAGTGCTGCATGCAAACAAAATAAATGGGGGGAGAGGAATCATCTTCTGCAGAGAATGAAACTGACATGAGATGTAAAGAGAGAGAGAAAGAGAGAGACTGGGATGGGAAGCCTAAAGCTTTGAGAACATTTTTCCCTTTCATGTTTTAAAGAACAAGGTGGGGGGGGGGGGACATTTTGGGAGTCTCTAGAAGCCTAACATTAAAATGGTGGCTGATTCACATGGACCTTCTGTGAACCATCGAATTTAAGAATCACTTGGGATCAATCCATATGGAGGAAGAGTGCAATCTGCATAGGACACGCTTTTAAAAACTGCCAAGATCATGACCAGTGTGCGGGATCAAATTAGAATCGCAAAGAGAAAACCACACAACTTTGCAAGGAAGGGTAGAAAATTAACATAACTATGCAGCTGCACTACGACATCGGCAAAAACACCCCATTTTTTTCAATTTAGTGGCAAAAGTCTAAATAAACTCTCCAGAACTTCTGCCAGAGGACTCCTCCCCCATACAAACTGCAGCCCTGTGCAAAGTGTGGTGGAGTTGTAGCCGACTGTGCACAGGGGTGCGCGCACACACTCATTGCCAATGATCACAGCTTGCAATACCAGTGTCAGTGGGTTCTACTGTGCATTCTGTACACTCAACACGTTCCCTCATATTATGAGACCGTGTGACTCCCATTTTTCACACTGGCCAATAACAAAGCAGAGAATCCCCTAGTACTGGGAAACACTGAAAATGAGGCTTTGCAGCCACTTGCCAATTTCAGAAAAAGTCTGGTCAGTTTCAACAGTGGGTTTCACCCCTTTGCCTGAATTCCTTCCTGCACAAAATCTGAACCACAAGGATTTAAATGGAAGGTGCCTGCTGGAAGCTACTGCGCAGCTGCAATAGGCCAATTGTGTAATTTTTTTTAACTTTGGACACCACCACCCACACGTCAAAAGTGATGTTCCACCCCAATCTTAAAAAGTGTGTTTTTTAAATTGTAGCTGCAGAATAAATACACCAGAGAGAAAAGAATGGTTTGTAAGGCGGGCACCGAATTCAAAGTCAAGATTAAAGTCTTACTGCTATGAAAATCTGCACTAAGATGTCCATACATAATGGCCCTTAGTATTCACAAACAAATCTTGCTGATGTTGCTGTTTTCCCTGCTTTTTAGGTGCAAGAAATAAAAACATCAAGTCTACTTGATTATACTTATGAGCATATTTTAAACTACAGTGCAAGTGATTTACCCCCATTCCAGGACCAACAGAGCGATGTTCCAAAAACACAACTCAATTTTATGGCAGAACACTAGCCCTTGTGGACCTATATCAAAAACAAACATACTCTTAAGCACACCTTAACATTTTTAAGCAGACATTTCAAATAACAGTTTAAGACAACTATCAGTTGGCGAGAGAATAAGCATATGAAGCTGCTTTATTCAGAGTCAGACCACTAATATCCGCTCACTGATCTCTCCTGAATCTTGGACAGATGAGGACCTGATTTCAGGGATTATTATCTGGAGATGCCATGGTTTGAACCTGAGATCTACTACAAGCAATGGCATCGCTCACTGAGCCAAGGTCCTCCCCCCCCTTCCGAGTTTCCCAGGGCAAGAACACAGTTAACATCAAGCATTTGATGCTGAGTCAGCTACATACAATGCTAAATGTTGCCTACAGCCTGCTCAAGCAAATTCTGTACCAAAACTCAGACTACTAGGGCCCTTATATTGTCCACATTTGCATATAAATGCATTTGCTGATTTTGCAGAATGACTGCGTTTAGCTATTCGTGGAGAGAAGCAAAAAAACTATGCAGGACAGTAGTAATTTAAGACTAGCCCCGCTGATCCGATCAAAAGCCCATCTAGCCCAGCATCCTGCTGCCTGGAAGCTTACAAGGAGCTCAAATACAACACCTTTTCATTTGACCAGGACTAGTCTTCTTCCTGTTCCAATCCACTGCCCACTGACTGAGATTTACACCAGAATTTGCCCATTTTTTCAAACCTCTCCTTGTGGCTAGAAAGGCCAGAAATTAATTTCGGGTGGATTCGATTATAAACATGTACATTAAAAGTGCAATTGCTGTGCTTGTACAGTACCGAAGCAGACAGTACATGCAGCCCAGAGTAAACACTGAGAATCTCACATCCTGCCTTTAAGAGGCACTCCCCCCCCCCAGTCACTTACTGCACCTTCTCCTATGTCTTAGTACTAAGCAGATGCCCCATTTTCAAATCCCATTCAAAAGACACTGGAAAATGGACATTTCTCATTTCCTTTCCATTTTGCAGGACAGTATTAAAAGTCCAATTGTTTTCCATACAGTGCTTATCCCAATAATCTCTAAAAACATTCTATAGTGTGATTACGAGAGAGTGGCAGGCCAAAGCCACCTCGGAAACTCTCGGGTGAGCCAAACTTCCCAGTTCATACTCACAGTACTGTCCCAAACACACCCTTCTGAGCCCACCTTAAGTCAATGGGTTTAGGAGGGTGTAACTGTGTTCAGGATTACATTGTTAGAACACTACATCCGTTCTCTCTGATGAGGTTAGACTTAAATCAGACTAGGAAAACTTTAAACTATTCCAACAAGTGGACTGACTTAACACAACGTTCCACATCCATTTCTCGCCTCTCCATGTGAGATTTATTCTCAAACTGAAAAGTTCAGAGGTTTGGGGGAAGGGAAAGAAGAAGAGAATGCCTTGCCACAGTGTCTTTATTTGGCTGCCCACCCTCCTACTTTTGGTTTCTAGATCCCCCTTGTTTTATTCATTCTCCTGCAGCGTACAGTACAGAAGAGGAGCACTGCCTCAGAGAAGCTTCCCCATTTGACAGCTGCAATAAAATAATACCAGCTTTCAAATTTAAAACAGGATTTTGAATTACATCGACTAAATTTTAGGGCTTCTTATAATCCTTTTCAGAAATGCAGCTGGGCTCAGATATATGAAGCTTTTAGAAAACTTTGGATAGAAAAGGTGTTTTTAAAAAGCATGCATACATACATGCTTGAATGATTACGTTTGAGATTCTACAGGTATTTTTGCTATTTCTTACAGCACCCCCAAGATAGCTCTCAGGTTATTTACAGTATGCTAGCTTTGTACCCTTGGTAGTCAAGGTCTTCATACCTTCCAGCAAGCTAATCCACTTTGCCAGTAGCTGCACTAGTCAAGCTTTGTTCACCATTACACACACCAAGGAACATGACAAAACTCTGCAAGGATGACAATATACTGAAAGCTGAGTGATACATACACTACTCATATAGATAGGCACACTTAGGAGCATATAAACAACCAATGGGGCTTTCAACTCTCCTTGAGACACTATACCATAACTAAACTCTTCCAAACTTCTGCATAGCCTTAGTGCAGAAAGCTTAACAGAAAACATTTGCTGAAGAGTGCACTCCCCAAATTAACAGGGCCCCCAAAAGGTCTGATGGGGCACAAGGTATTCATAGCCTAGCAAAGCTACATCCCAGAGAGGGGTGAAGCTTGGACAGCCACAGTAGAGTCAGCAGAAACCTTGTCAATATCGCATCAACACTCTGCTGCTACATGCCAGGTCATATGAAGTTGCAGCCTCTGCTGCTGTTTCCCTTCTCTCATTGTTCCCACCACTCCAGCTCCTTAACCCTGAAAATGAATCCAGGAAACACCAAGGTGATACTTGTAAAAAAGCCAATTATATGGGGCTGCCACCAATACAAATCAATGGCACGACAGTCCACTTCTTTGACCTGGTGAAAAGCCTGGGGATAATACTGACTCTAATATTGTTCTTAGAAAGAAAAGCTAGTTTGGGGCTATGAGCATCTTCTATTATCTATATATAGTGTGCCAACTGCCCCCCATCTTGACCATGCTTATCCATGCCACTGTAACATCTTAAGGCTAGACAACTGTAAGTGTTATAAATGGGGCTGCCCTTGAAAACTGTTTGGAAACTTCAGTCAGTACCCAATGCTGCTGCTAGACTACTGATTGGTTTACACCAGTATGATCGTATTACACGGTACTTCAGCAGCTTCACTGACTACCTATTTGTTTCCAAACACTGTTCAAGGTGTTAGTTGTTAAAGCTCTTCATGGCTTAGGACCCATAAATCTAATGCACCACTTTTCCTCATACAATCCTATGCACCAACTAAGGTCATCAGGCACCTTATTTTTGATGGTCCTCTCTGTTCATAAGGTTCACTCATCCACAGCTCATGGGCACTCATTTGCAGTGGCCTTGCCCCCTCTTTGGAACAGCCTACTGGATCTGATACAGGAAGCTCCTATACTTTATTCCACAACAGGTGCAAAGTGGCGTTGTTTCAATGTGCCTTTGGTGGAAGTAACTAATGAATGTCTGACCGGCATCTGGTGGTGATATACATTAATTTATGCATTTACACTATGTGTGTTTTATATTTTGTAAGCTGTCTTCGGCATGTGAAAAGACAAGATATAAATGTTTTAAATAAATAACCCCAAAGGGGAAAAAATCATTAAAAAGCCTCCTTATTCTGGTCTCCCTTCATTTTTAATATAAAAGAGAAGTTATTTAGAGAGAATGTAGCACTGGACAGCCAGCTCCAAGGCTCAAGATGCAGCAGGGAAAGGGGGATCTAAGTACTACGTCCTTTCCAAACAAAGAGGAAGTGTTCATGCAACTGCAAATCCTACAGTGATTAATGAGCACTAAGAAGTCAAGCTTGGTTTTTCAGCTGCCAAGTAGAACCAATAAGACATTGCTGCCAAATGCTAGCATGTTCATTTTATATGACAATAGTGAAATGAAACAGACTTGGACTGCAAAAACTATTCCTCCTTTAGAGGAAGTATTAAAACACGAGCTGATCTCAGGGTAGGAGAGGAAGCAGCAACCACCACCACCCCAACGAAAAATGCAGCATTATGAACACAATGCATGAACAGCTGGGGGGACATAAACAGCAAAAATCCAATGGTGAACGGTGATGAGGGAAAGATCTGTGAATCATTTACAAAGTATTCAAAATGAGGTCCTACCCACCAGGGTTAGGCTAGGAAATCCTCAAGGTGATCTTACACAAAGATACAAGCCTATTTCCGCAATGACATATTTATTTTATATTTATTTATAAATTACATTTATGAATCACCCAATCCCTGAGTTCACAGGGTTCTGGGCGATGCACAACAATAAATAGAACACAATATGAACATTCAGTATGATCTTAAAAACAATTCCCAGATGGTGTCCATGAGCTGAATTTTAAGCTAGTTCTGGACTGTGTAACGATATGAGCTTATGTTTGTATTTCTGTATAGTGGTGATGCTGCTTATGTGTGTGTCTAGCATGAATACCTATGCATTGTGTATTCAGGGATTGCTGTATGTTGTGTGTTGCTTTGTTCTGCATCTCATGCTTGCCTAGAAATAGGCTGGCCTGGGCCTGCCGTTGCACATACGGACCATGTGCGTCCCTGGAATGTATCCCATGACTCTTTGGGATGGAGAAGACACCGCGCCATTGCACCCACTTGGAGAGCTGTGGAAAATCCCCAGCGAACCCCGGCATTCCTGGAATGGAAAGAGCAAGTGACCCTACTCCCTTAATCTGGTTTGGAGATCTAAAGACAATAGCGTTTATGGCTTTGGAGCAGGAACCAGATCTGCAAATCAAGAGGTGTCCATGGGAACGGAAGATTCACACCTTGCCAAAAGGCACCTTTGATGTAGGAGTAGGATCTGCATATTGCCACCACCCCTCAGGAGAGCGTCATCCCCCTCGTCATCCCCTCGTCACCCCCTCTTCATCCAGTAGTGATAGTTTAGAGGACGGGTTTGATAGTTTATGGCTGGATAGCACATGCCCCAAAAAGAGTTTATTTAAGGAGAAACTCTCCTTTGTCTCTCTGGTTAACCCACCCTTCCCATAGCAGTGCACTAAGGTGCTACAAGTGACTCTACTACTTAAGTTCTCCGGAGTCGCGACCCAGAGAGCTCACACGTGGTTTGGCTGGTCCTACCTGTGTGCCTTGGAGTTCACAAGCTGCTGCATTTCGGCTGCCCAGCGTTCCAAGGAGGAGAGTTCTTCCTCAGCTGGACCTCAGATGAGTATAGCCGTGCCCCATTGTGTCATCCCCATTTTGATGCTTTTGTTATTTTCTATGCTGTAATTGTTCTGATGTACTATTGTAACTAAGGAGCTTGTATGAATTTGTATGATTCCGATTTTGTATGCCTGATGAAAAACCTTTAGTAAAGACAACATTTATTTAAGGACTAGCGTGTTGTCTCACTTCCTGGGATATAGCCGAGCGTCTCATTCGCCATCCGACCTCTGTATAGACTGGTATAGAACTTACGCACAGCCACAAACACCCAATTTTCCTTGGTAGATAACTTGGATTGGGTCTCCAGGAATTTCCTGGAGAAGTTGGCATAACAACTGTGCTGGACCGGGAAGAGGCCGAAAGAAAAAAGATGGAATAAAGGAGGGGATGCCAGCCATGAGAGAGCCCGTTGCTGTCCTCAACCAAAAGCCTGGCAGAACATCTTTGCCTTACAGGCCCTGCAGAACTGCACTAAATCCCACAGGGCCCTGATGTTATTCGGCAGACAATTCCACCAGGCTGGAGCCAGGGCCAAGAAAGCCGTGGTTCTGGTCGAGGACAGCTGGATATCTTTGGGGCCAGGGATCAGCAGCAGATTATTCTCTGCAGAGCATGATGCTCCTTGGGGAGACAGTCCCAAAGACATATGGGTCCCTGACCGCTCACGGCTTTAAAGGTCACTACCAAAATGTTGAACCTGACTTGGTACTCCACTGGAAGCCTGTGTAGCTGGCGCAGCACAGGGTGAATATGTGCCATCCAGGACTCATGCCACCACATTGTGGATCAGTTGCCCAATGTGACTGAAATCAACTTCCTTGCATATTTTCAAGTATGAAGCCAGCATCTGTACAGATAGTTTAGATATTCTAAGATAGAAGGCTTGGACTGTTTGACTACTAAGTTCCTTGAACCTATAATAAAAGCAGAAGGTGTCAGCCTATTTATATTAAAAACTGAACTGCTTGGTTTTCCACCAAGCATTTTACTTAGACAATACTTCTTCCTCCCCCCTCCCCCCAAGCAGTTATGAAGCAGGACGCACACTGTTCCATCTCTTGATTTGAGGTCATCAACTCAGTACTGAAAAGAATGCACGCTCTACTATAGAGAGAACCAAAATTCTACACATGGTATTTATGAATGCTTTCTGAGGTCAGTCCCTAATGGGAGTATCTTAAGCTATTCTGTCTTGTTAAACCTTTGCAATAGCCACTCAAAAGCAAAATGCCAACATCTAAAGTAGACACTGCATTAAGAACATCTTCAAATACATCTCCTGTCCATACAAGCATTCGCCTGTTTTATTCATTTGAATTTCATTTATAAGCATTAAACAGAAACTTTAGCATCTTAACTCCACTGTGTACATAACTGCCTTCTAGCAGCAAGAGGATGCCTGAGCAAAAGCAAGCTGTTCCTACACTAAACTGTCCTGCCCCCCCAAAAAACCCCGCCTCTCCAGTAACGTTAAATCAATACCTTTAAATTGAAAATAAGGAAGACAAACCAAACCAAAACTGTTAATAAATCTACACATGCACTTTCCTAGAACTGGGTTATAACACTGTTAGGAATATTTACCTGACCAAGCACTATCATAGTTATTAAGACTGCAATCCTTTGAAGCCGAGGGAATTTAAACAACTCATGTGAAGGACTGCAACCTAAACAATAGCTGTAATTACTAGGGAGTTTAGGGAAGTGTTTCCATGATGATGGCTGATCATGTATCAAAAGCAGTAAATGGCAGAGTGCCAGATACTCATTACTATACTAACTGTTTACATGTTACAATGAATTCACATACATCCTGCGTGTATATATGTTTGTAAGAAGAGTCGACATGCATTCACTTTACAAATTAAAGGGGAGACCAGTACCTGGATAAACATGGGGTTTCAATCAAACATCCAAGTGTACATGCATTCAGCAAAACATAAAAATCACTCACTGCACATATAAAGAAAAATCAAGCGTACACTGTACATGAATTGTTTGTGCATTTGCTGTAACTTGTGAACAGAGCTACTATCTTAAAACTTCTGGTAATAACTCAGATAGGACAGTGTTGTCTATAGGCAGTGCTTCTAGTCATTAGTGGTACCATAAGTGAAGAGCACCTTCTTTATAAGCAGAATATGCCAAGTACAAGGTGTTAGGAAAAGCCTCACCTGTGACATTCTGAACAGCCAGAGTAGACAACAGTAAGCTAAATGGACCAGTGGCCCAACTCCATATACTATAGTTTCATAAGAACAAAAATATGTGCTATGTACCTGTGCACTTTCTTTTGCATATACTTAGAACAGTACATATGATTATTAGATAATTACCAACAGTATTGTTCCTTTAAATCACACCTGGAAGAAGTATATAGCTATCCATATGCTGTAAGTCAGGTCTTTTCTGCCTTGGTATTTGGGCACAACTGTGAAGATGGGGCTTTGCAGCTGTAACGTGTGTTGTGTAATGTGTATTGCTATTGTATTAAGGTGTTTTAATGCTTCTAGTAGTTTTATGACAATCTTGTTTTAATTAGTATTGTAAACCACTCTGGGAACCAATCTGATGGAAAAGCAGGACAAACCTTAAATCAATAAAATGAACACAGCTGAATAATGTTGAAATGCACCAAAGCAGGATTTTTAGATGGTTTGTTAACAAACCACAGTTGGCACAAACTGTGGTTATGACTCTTGAATTCACAAGCCACAGTAATATTGTCCCTCACAGTCACTTGCCCACATAAAACACAGAGCTGGAAGGCAGGAGAGAAGGAAATAGCTGGGGCATAAGTACAAACCTGGATTTGTTATTACATATGACAGACTCATCAGAGTTTGTTGCACAAGCTGCTGTTTAATCACAAGGTTTGAAATGCAACTATAATGTTAACAGAGTCCTAAAATTCCAAGAGTATATAGTAGCATTTTGTTTAAGGCGTTAATTTGGCAAAAGATAAAAGAGAACCCATATCTATAAGTACTTTCTCTATACTCTAATCTATAAGTACTTTCATATTTATTGTATTTTTGTCATTTGTGTCTTACTCGTATGCTTGCCACAATTTCTCTCTATGGCTGTAAGCTTATATCAGTGCTGCACTGCTTCAGAACTGCAGGCTCCTACACACAGAAACTAGTATGTTAGTGAGAAAGCTATGGTAGATCACTTTATCTAACACTCTAGTTATCTATATTCAGAGACTTTGTGCACATTCAGGAGCATTTTAACATGTGAGCCCCACATGTAAGTGGAACATCTCCAAGACAATTAGGCCACATCTTTAATGGTTTTTGTTTTTTCCACCCTACACCAAGATGTACAATGGGGGGGGTCAAAAGTTGACCCCTGAAAAAAGTTTTTGACTTGAAATAATTTTCAGCTTTCCCACAATCACCCACCTGCAACTTATAGTGCAGCTGCATACATGCTCACAGAATGACTTTTGCTCCCAAATGTGCTTAGAAACTCTACCCCAGTATAGGCAAGTTCTCACCAAGACCTCAGTTCTACACAATTATTTCTTTGGCAACCAATACCAATGTCCTTTTCAGAAAGTCTGTAGATTAATACAGATTATGGAGTCAGCTCAGTACAGGGAATAGTCTGGAATCATTAGTTTTTGAAGCATATACAAAGCTCAGCCCCACTAAATAGCAAGACCAGAGAGGGACATCCAACAGAAAGACCTTTTAAGGCTTTCCAAACATGAGTAGGCTATAGCCAGTCTCCCAAAGGAAGGACACTTTACATCTCTGAGGAAGCCATGTGCATGCCTTTGTTGCACATATTTTTAATTTTTTCACACTTATTAAAATACTCATACAAGAAACTGAAAACCGCTTCGACTTCTTGCTTGATTGAAGTTGTTTCTGTTGTCACCAGGTCTTTTATTGCGGCTATGTTTTTTTCCTGGACTTCTTCCAGTCGCTTCAGATGTATTTGAGTTTGCTTTTCCATTTGTACTTCCAGTTGTTTGACTATCTGGGTCTCTAGTTGTTTTTCTATCTGCACTCCCATGTTCTGTATTGCTTCTGTCATCCTCTTCTCCATCGCTTCCATGGCAGACTGCCATTCTTTCCTCTCCCTTGACATCCTCGGAGTTGATGCAGAACCTGTTCTTGGTCTTAGTCTTACAGCTGGAGTTGTCTTTACTGCTGGGTCTGAATCTGCTCTATTTTTTTTTCTTCTGGTCTCCGTTTTGGCGGTTCTACTGCACTACACACAGTTAAAAATAAACAGTCATATTCAAGGTAGATAGTGCAGATTAACACATTCCTTCAATTTCGCATCTTTAAGGCCCGCAGAAGATTGTTTAAAAAGCAAATAACGTGAAAGTCCTCCTCAAAATGTCGGGCGCAACTTCTCGATGGTTTTTTGGGGTAGAGTAGGTCGGTTTCACTTCCGCCCTTCCCGTCTGTGCGCATATACTCACATCCGGTACTTCACTTTTATGGGTCCGATCCCCTTCCTTTTATTACTGGCTCATCAAGGAATTCAACTTCCTCTTTGTTTAGGTCGGAACCCTTTCTCCGCCACACCAGCCTCCCTCTTCCCGCGATAGACTCCGTCAGTTTCGGTTTTTCGGCTGCGCGCTTATCTCTTCTACCACCGCAGGAATGATCAACAATAAAGTTTTTCTCACTTTAAAAGCCTTCAAACAATACAAATCTTGTCCGGAATCGAATCACTGGGATTGTTAATTGATTATCCGCTTAAACGCTTGTTTCAAATTAGTTCGTAGCTTAGTTCAGGTGAGCGGTACGTTTTTGTTATCTATCACGATCAAATCGGGTTATGCATTGCTTCTTTTCACTTACAAGCAGTTTCCCATCTTCAAGAAGTCGGCTGATGGCGAACTTATGCCGGATACCCGGCTCGAACGGCCCCTGGAGAGTTGCTCGGCAATTGCCCTCTTCGCGGGAGGAGATCAAAGCTCGATTCAGCTTCTTCCGAAGCTCAATCTTGCCAATCTCACACTCCCTCTTGGGCGCTGCTGCCTGCTTGTCCCCCCCCCCTTTCTGGGGAGCGATGCGTTGGGTTGAAAACAGCCCAAACTGTCAAAAGAGGCCGTCGTCCGCTCCGCACGAATCGCGGAACGCGTCAGTGCACCATCTTAGCTCGACCGGAAGATACAGATTCCACATATTGTGTAATACAAACCCATACAGGCTTAGTCATGAGCAACTCCCAGAGCATTCATCAGGGCTTATTCCTATAGCAGCTTTAGCTTTCTATTGGAAAGGTGCTGGTCCTTACCTGGTCAAACAGCAATAAATTATCTGGGACCAGAATACCTTAAGAACTGCTTTCTCCCATACCCAACCCAGCATGTTTTGTATGATCTCTGTCTGAAGCCTTGTTCCATGTGTTCAAAAGGAAGCCACATAGCTCAAAGATACAGGTCATGCAGTCTCTGAACATTCTCCCTGCCTACAGTCAACAGTCTATTTTTTCAAGCACAGGCAAAAATGATTTTCCATACATCTGATGATTACATATACTGACCAACTATATCAGTTATCATTTTTAGCTGTTTATTCAATGTTTGAATAAAATGAACAATACTGTTGTGGAAGGAAAAAACTATAAGCAAACAGATAGGGAACAGAAAGAACTTTACAAAAAGAAAATTTAAGTTTCAGGCAAGCCTCAATTCTTCAGAAAGGAATATGACTCAGTAGAAAGCATGGAGAAGGTCCCAGAACGTCTGTCACCGGCTGTCATTACTATTTCAAGTAAGTGTTCAAAAAGACTTTCCTCTACAGAAGACACTGGAGAGTCACTGGAGCTGCTCACATGTTCACCATGAAACTTTCTAAAAGCAGTTTCTCTTGAAGGAAAAAAAGGATTTCTTTCAGGTTCAGGATTCTGATTAAACAATAAGCTTTCCCTCTGTTATAAGAAGTTAATGCTGTAAAGACAGTTACTTCACTCTCTCTGTATTAAGAGTTCTTTACTGACCATCTTATTAGCAAGAGTTGCTTGACAGGTTAACTTGAACTGAAATATACATGTTAATTTATGGACACATACTGAATGCTCACAGAAAAAAGGGTGTGGATAAACTTCCACAGGCTCTCTCTCATTAGGAAACTACTGTTTAGATACAGGATGAGGGACAGAAGAGTGGATCTAGCTCATCCTTGATATTAAAATGAAAGTCCTCAACACATAGTATCTTACTGAAGTGGTTCCACTATAGCTCTATGAATTCAGTTGCAGCCTAACACACTGGAAAATAAACCAGTAATGTAGTACACAGTAGCAAATGTTTGAATTCAAGATCTAAATAAGCAATCTCTGTATGTGTAGCCAATTTAGAGGTGTTTTTAATAAAGTGTACCATGTATTTTAAAAATCACATTCTCCACACACATGAATAAAATGAACTGCATAAAATGTGCTCACGGTACACAAGGTATATCTCCACATGCACAGATTACAAGGAAGGTCATCCTGAACTTGACATTTCCCTCCACAATGGATCCCCACAAGTGGTACAAAATTTGCTGCACATTGGTACTATGCAGATATTTTCCTTTACTAACTCATATTACTCCCAAATTAAAAAAAAAGCACACAAGACACATCACAGAAAATTTCACTAATACATCTGCATGACACCCTGGCAGATGACAGGCCTTGAAAAATAGTGTATTGTATGTACATATTCTAATACTTACAGTGGGCACATGTGCCATATCAGACCAGGACAGTAATAAATACATGTCTAGAATCTAAGGACATAAGATACAGGCATGTACCTAACTTTATCACGCACAAGGGGAAACAAAGATGTGCCTACATAAGGTGGGCACTAACTACACGACTGTAATTGCACTCATACTGCACATGCAAGCCACTTCCGCATTGTCATTTTTGTCACTCCTTTGTCCCTTTGCTTCAGCCCCCCCCCCAAATGGGTTTTGCTCTCTCTAGTAGTCCCAAAGGGAGCAAAACATATGTGGAAAAGAGGGGGAATCCAAAGCAATAGGGACAAAGGAGTGACAAAAATGACAGTGCGGAAGTGTCTGCAATCTCTAAATCGGTAGCTAAGACCCTAGAAAAATGTACTCAGAGGTTGAGCTCTATTGAACTCCCAAGTAAACATCTAGGATTTACAGCACCATTGACATAATTGTTCCTTTACAGACTTTGTGAGACAAGGCAACAGGAGCCTACTGTGAGAAGCCTACAGCGTGAACAGTAACAATTGACAAACAAGAAGAAAAACAAGGGCAACAAGAATATGGTTAGGCTCAGGTGCTAAAAGCCACAAACACCAAGCAAATTTGCTAGTGAAAACATCAAAGCTTATTTCTAGGTAAACATGCAGGACCAGCAGTACACAAAAGTCAGCCATATGAAACCTCAATTTATCCAGTCAGACTACTAGTGCATCTTAATCACAGTTTCATCTCCTCTGACAGGAAGCACTTCTCCCAGGTTGCAGGCAAAGAAAGCATGTGCTCCCTCACTGACTTGGGAGAGAGTCCCACTGTGGGAGTTACATTCAAACAGCACACACAGTGGCAGATTTGGAAGTGGAAGGCACACCTTACCCAGCTGTCAATGAGACTCTACTTGATGCCTGCCCTAGACACACTTATCTTGGAATAATCTGTCAGGTGCGTGCACACAACACAAGAGACACAAACTGAAGTGTGACACTTGATGGGTATGCAACACCCCTTGTTTAGTGGTAAAATTCCAGGTTCGACCCCTTCAGATAAGAAGGATTTCCAGAAGCAGGTGTTGGGGAAAGGTCTTTGTCTAAATGAGGCCCTGGAGAGCCACTGCCAGTCGCAGACGCCGCCGCAGAGCCAAAGTGGGACCCTAGCCGAGACGAAGCACCCTGACAGCCATTTGAAGCAGTCCCACGGCCAAGGCAATCTCCCGGGACAGGATGGGACCACCTGCAGGGCGGGAGGGTGTGTGCATGCTCGAAAACGGGAAAGGGCAGGGATGCCAGCAGGCCCCGAATCTCAACAAAGGCAAAACCAGACAACCATGAAGGAAGCTTCCCACCCGCCCACCAAAACACCGGAGAGCCAGAAGACGAGGCTACTTCCACGAGAGAGTCGGTCGGGACAGAGTGGCCGCCTTGGTGGCACTTCTTGGGGAAAGAGGAGGAGGAGGCCCGGTGAAAGCCAAACCGGCTGAGGCTGCAGGAGGAGCAGAGGCCTACCCGCATTCAAGAGGCTTCACCCGCTCAGGCAGCCAGGCCGGCCTTTCCAAGGCACTTCGCCGCAAAGAGCAGCTCTCTCGCTCTCTCTCCGGCCCCCGTCACATTCGACACCCCCCCCCCGCGCAAGGGGCGTTGTTGCCAGGCAACCCCGTAAGGAGCGGGAGGGAGGGGAAGCTAAGGCCTACTAGGGCGGAGAGGAGGGGTCGCTGCTGGTCCTCTCGGGTTTACCTGGGCTCGGAGGGCTGGTGACTGGGCAGCTTGGCTCCGGAGGTGGCGGCGGCGGCACGACGTCTCCCCTTCTTCTTCTTCTTCCGGGGCCTCCCCTCAGGCTCAAGCCTCGGTCTAGCAAAGGCGGCGGCGGCGGCGATTCCACTACTGCTGCGCGCGCACCACGACGACGGCAGCAGCGGCCTCCTCCTTTTTTCCCTCCCCCCCACCTCGCCTTTCTCTCTCTCTTTTTTTTTCCCCCTCACCGCCGCCCCTCCTCTTCCTTCTGCCTCATACACACTCGATCCAAGATGGCGACACCCCCTTACGCGGGGTTTCTCCGCCCACTCCTTAAGAGGAGGGAGGTAAGACGGAAGATAAAGAAGGCAGGGGGAAACGGAAAGCGGGTGCGCGGCCAATGTCAACCTAAAACACAAAGAAATGTATTTAAAAAATGCCCTAAGCCACACCCGACGCCTGTAGGGGAAGAAAGGAAGGGCCAATCAAAATGGCAGAGGGGCGGGGCGTTGCGAAAAGGAGAGGAAATGGTCACTTTCGCGGCTGCCGGGCTCTTGAGCGGCTGCGCAGGAGCTGTGCAAGGCTAAGCATGCGCTCTTGAAAGAAAAAAAATCCCATCCTGAAGTGGGCGGGCATAAAATACGAACAGAACATTTTTGTTTAACCCAAAAATCTCCCTTTATCAGATGGCGGCTTCACAGGATTCACCAGTCAAGGCCTGCAGTACTTTGTTGCCTCGCAGCTGTGTGCGCGGGGTCCTTCCTAGAAGTTATGGAGCCTTGTGCTTTTGACAGATGCCCAACAGGCAGAAATTCAACAGAAGCTTCCCCATACTTTAGGGGATGAGATTTACCTGTTGAATCTCTTCCTGTTTTGTGGCTAGCCCTCAGATTTTTTTAACTTGCTCACTATAGTATTTATTTATAGTATTTTGCCACCAAATAAGAAGGGAGCACTCACTGGAGAAGACCCTGATGCTGGGAAAGATTGAAGGTCAAAGAAGAGGGGATGGCAAAGGATGAGATGGTTAGACAGTGTCATCGATGCAATGAACATGAAGTTGAGCAAACTTCAGAGGACGGCGGAAGACCGGAAGGCCTGGCGTGATTTGGTCCATGGGGTCGCGAAGAGTCGGACTCGACTGTGTGACTGAACAACAATAGTATTTTTACCTCAGCCATTGCTTTTAAAAAATATGTATTTTATTGAATAAGCTGATATTTTGGAATGAGTTTGTTTATAAATTTGTACCTGGCCTTTCTGCACTTCTAAGTGCCTTCTCCGTTGTGGCCCCGATTTTGTGGAATGGCTTAGGACTGCCAGCCTCCAGGTGGGACCTGGGGATCCCTGGGAATTACAGCTCATCTCCTGACTGTAGAGGTCAGTTTCCCTGGAGAAAATGGTTGTTTGGAAGGGTGGACTCTATGGCACTGCGCCCCAACTGATGTCCCTGGCCTCCCCGGGCTCCACCCCCAAATCTCCAGGAGTTTACCAACCTGGATCTGGCAACCAGAGTGATGCACAAATCTGTGCCCCGTGTGCTCCTGGGGCCGAATAAGGAATGCACGGTTGGAGTCCAGGGAGAGGATAAATATCTGTTTATTGCAATAATCAGGAAAATACAGGACTGGATACCTTGGCACCCAGTAACACCAAGCTGTATTCTGCTCCGACCAGGAAGGGCAATAGGTCTTATACCCCAAATGACATCATTACAGTTTATACATTAAGAAATCTGTAATTGGTGTCCAACAGGTCTCGTCCTCAGAGCATCATTTTAGCTGGCATTTCTCTATTGACAAACCCCTATCTGGATCTTAAGTGTCAACAATTGCATCATCTTATCTGGTCTTGGAACAGATGGGCCTTATTTTAGCATCATTCCTGGCTTATTTGTTTTGGTCTGAAACTAGGGAGTTTCCTGATCAAATGTATACAACTTAGCTCTTGGCAGACATTCTGGGGCCAGATGTTCCACTCTACAGGAAAAGATATTTGTTTTGAAAACACTTGGTCTTTCCATCTCATATCTACACTTTCAGAATGTCCTTCAGCTGGGGAGCTTATAACTTCAAATATGCATTCCATTCTGAATTTATCAGAAAGAACCTTTGGCAATTAAAAATACTCTCATTAATTCTATTCTAAGTCTCTTCCACCTGGGTTAATTGCTAAGGTCTAAATTCACTTGTAATCAGACTCCTAATAAGGCACAGTGACAGCTGTCATTCTACATATCAAGAGAAATCACAATCATAAATCACATCCATTGATCCTTTGTCCTACAAATCCCCCCTCTTGATGAAATGACTACCCTAAGGCTCATAGCCACTATCAACCGGGGCTGCATACTCAGGATCCTCGGTCCAATATTTGGCAACGATCATCATTTGTTCGACTCTCGAACGAGGGGTTCTGGGGGCTGTAGGAAAACAACAGGTTATACTTACAGGAATACATTGTATACAAAGGCAGATCCCAAAGATTAGCAGAATTCCTGCAAGAACAAACATTAAGACAGTATAAACAGTAGATCCCAGACCAGTGAACCAACTCCCAAACCAATCCCCCCACCCATGAGAAGCTATTATTCCTTTGGAAATGTCTTGGATGTTCTTGGTGTTTCGTTCGATAGAGGCTGAATGATCACTTAAGTTCAAACAACACATGCCCTCAAATTCAGTGCAGTGATGCCCTGCCCTGAGCAACAGGTACTCTATAGCCATTCTGTTCTGGATGGTTGCCTTTTCAGTATCATGTAGATCCGTCAGCATACCCCCCAAAGCCTGGGAGGTTTCATTCATCAGGTGGGTAAGTCTGCAGGCAAGGGCATCAATATTCTCAGAGTTAATGGCGACCAGGGCTGTAGATTCACCGGTGGAGAACAGTCTCATTGAGGGGTTGCATTTTTAATCTCAGTATAGCTGTGCTTAGGACGAAAAACAGTTGTAGTTTTCCAGGGAGTCAAGAAGGTTGTTCGGCAGCCATAGGCACAGGGACCACCTTCAATGTTACCAGGCATGTAAGAATAGGATACTAGTCTGCAGAGCAGGAACTATATTCTGGAAAGTGTGGTGTGCCGAGCATAAGATGGAGTTGACTTTGGCGATCTTAACAGCAAGCATGTATTTGGCTAATAACTGTATTTGGTAATTCCATCTTGGCTTGGGGTCCTCTAAGCTGGGTGGACTCCCCAGAGGCAGAATGAAAACAGGTCATGGGCATTCGTCCCACTGTGAAGGCAGAATTCGCTGAGGTTCTGGCGCTGTGTGAGGTTAATTCAGACGTTTTGGGAGTGGTCCCACTGGGAATCTTGGGTGGTGGCAAGCAGGCTGCAGATGAGCAGGAATCTCAGTGGGAACTCGAAGTCTCATTGGAATCGCATCCTCTATTCTCCATTCTGGCACAGTCTAAACGGGCAGGTGGGGGCAGTTAGCCACTGCAGTTCATTCAGGTTAGGATTGACTCGGCGGAGCCACTCTCCCTCTGCGATCCACCAGCCTTGCAGGAATTCTCCAATTCCAGTTGCTGCCTCTCTCTCCCTCCTCTCGAAAACGTACAGAAGACAGAAAGCAGAGTCAGTTGTGTCAATGTAATATAAAGTGACCTGGGGGAGTGCACACTGCTGGTCTGCGTGGAAGAAGCGTGAAAAGATAGCGTAGGCACGTTGACAGATACTTCCATCTCGGAGGGGTATCCAATGTCCAGCACGGGACAGATGTGATACAGTGCCAAGATATAGGCAAAAGGTATGCGGTTTACTGATGGCGGAACAAGCAGCGGAGGCCGTCCAAGGCCTCGGCGCTCCAAGGTTCTTGCCCTTGGTTATCAACAGTTGCGCTGGGCCCGGCCTTCCCGAGTTCTTCTGGTGCCACTTCCTCTCCTGTGGTTTCTGGACCTGGAGCGGGATGGTCTGCACTGGACATGGAGGGTGTGGCGGGCAAGGGGGCAGCAAGGATCTGCCACCCTCTTTACATGGGTATGGTGCACCCAGCTGTCTGGCACGGTGGTCTTTACAAAAGAGATCAGCAAGACCTGGAACGGACCTTTCCACTGGGGCTGCAGGGGTTTGTGCTTCCAAGACTTAAGGAGCACCCAGTCACCAGGCTTGAACGGATCTATCGGGTATCCGTAATGGAGGGACTGGACATTTGCTGCAGCCCTATGGATGGACGAAAGACAAGACTGCAGAGCAGCCACGTGGTCAGCAAGCATTTTATCACCAATAACAGTATTAACCTCACCCCCTTCTGTCTGATACATTGGGAAGGGCCTGCCATAAACTATAGCTCAAAGGGGGAAATTCCCAACCGCCCCCAGTCCGTGACTCAAATCCTGGTGAGGGCAATGGGGAGCATTTCAGTCTATTTGGAGGAAGTCTCTATACACAGTTTTGTCAGGGTCGTTTTCAGAGTCCTGTTGAGGCACTCCACCTGGCCGCTGGACTGGGGAAGTCAGGAAGTCTCCCATTCTTCCATTGTATAGTCCCACTGTAGAGTATCCAGAACTGATCGAGGTGGGCAGCCGTGTTGGTCTGAAGCAATAGAACAAAGTTAGAGTCCAATAGCAAAGTTAGAGTCCCATGAACACACATGAAGCTACCTTATATTGAATTGATTTTATTTATTTACACCTTTTGCACTGGGACTCTGGTGGATTGCATAGAGTGGATCAGGACAATCAACAGAGTGGTGTTTCCAAAAGGCATTGGTCCATCAAGGTCAGTATTCTCTGTTCAGACTAGCAGTAGGTCTCCAGAATCTCATGAGGAGGACTTTCACATCACCTTCCACTTGATACTTTTAGCTGGAGTTGCAGAGAATTTAACCTGAGCCCTTTTGCATCCCAAGCAGATGCTTTACCACCGACTCGCCGCCCCTCCCTATCTCACCAGTTTAACAGAAGTCAGTGGGCTCCACTTCTAATGATCCAAAACCTGCCACTCTCCACCCACTGATCTCACTCTCTGGATCCAACTATCATAATTTGGGCAGATGCTAAAGAAGACACAGGAGCACCACTGAGAAAATGTTGGGTCAGTAACCACCATAACAGCCTGACTGGCAGCCTGCCTACTAGCTTTAAAGTAATTGTAAACTTTGACATATGAATGGTAGGAAAAACACACCTCAGCTTTGTATAAAAACCCACTAAAAGGACATGTCTTGACTCTTGCCCATTTAACATCTCATCCATTTATCCATTATTTATTTGGTATTTCAACTTAATTTGAACAACAAATCTTCAGCTTGGAATCTTTTTGTTTTTAATGCCAGTATTTGGTTATAGACCACTACAAAGTAATAATAATTACAGGTATCTAAGACAAATGTTGTTATGTTGTCTTGTACTTAGACATTAATTGGCATGTTAATGACAACTCAATAAAATTATCAAAAACATTACATAAAAATATTTTTATGTTTTAATTTAAACATTATTTTTTTTAATCTTCTTCACATTTATCCTCTCCTCCCTTTGTTGTATCAAATTTTAGATTGTGAGCTCTGACGCAGCAGCTTGTTCTCCACATAAAGCACTGTGAATGATATTAAGCACTAGTACTTTATTATATTATTATGTTTATGGTTTTAAGAATTCTTGTGTATTAATGGATGTTATACTTTATATTATATTGTTTTTATGTAAGCCGCCCTCAGCCGGCCTCAGCTAGGAGGGCGGGGTAAAAATCTAATAAGTAAAAAAATATTATTATTATGCCTCTGAGCATAATATGAATCTGTTTACACATCCTCAGACTCCAGAGATTAAAGGGAAAATCTTCTTTTAGGTTTCAAAGCAAATCTCCCCTATTGCACCCATCTTTTCTTCTGTTAGAAATTGACTGAAATTGTTCTGTCGCAGTAGGAATTGATCCCAAACTCATCCCTATAGCTGGAGAGGAGATAGCTGTAGTCCAATATCTAGCTGCATTCTTAAAAATACTTATCTGGGAGTAAGTTTCACTGAGTAAACATAGGATTACACTGCAAAAATATTACATTAAAGAATGCAAGAGAAGAAGGAAAAAAAAACCCTATCCACATTGAATAAAACATGAGCTACACTTCTACCCCGTCAAGTGCTGGCTACAAAAACCCACAGAAACATTCAGAGAAAAGTCTGAAGATAAATAATGCATCATAATGTAAACATGGAAAAATTCTCATAGCGGTTACATGAGGACAGGCCACAGTGGGGAGGCTTTTTACAATATGCAGGATCTCCTGGCCAAAGTCATTTCTGCCTCTAAGATCCTGGGAGTCTTCTGGAGGGTCACGTGAAGATCGGACCAGCTGTGGGGTCATGGCTCAGTGGGAGAGCACATATTTGACATGAATGTGGTCCCATGTCCAAGGCTGGCATCATCTGTTAAAAGGACCTCAAGAAACAGAAGACTCTGTTCTACCTGAGTTCTTGAAGATCTGCAGGATCAGTGTAATAAAAGGTCCACAGTTCCTGACATCACCAACTAAATTATCTCAGATAGGTAGTGAGAAAGTTCTTTCTGTGCCTGAGCCCTTGGAAGGCTGCTGCCAGTCAGAAGGGGTACTACTGAGATAGATGGATCCGTGGTTTGGTTAACTGCAGGGCAGCCTAGCATATTCATATGAGTGGGTGATGATGGGCAACTCATTCCCCTTTGCAGTGGCACACCAACAAATTCTCATCAGATACACTTCTCTCCATCTTCTTAGGACCAGAGGAAAGACTAAATGGTACCCTGAAGGTTGCCTCAAAAATGTCTTGTGGAGACTCCAAATTCCTACAATCAGGGATCATTTCGTAGAAAAACAGCTAGGGGAACTCATTAGCATAACTCATTAGCATATGCCACACCCCCTGACATCACCGGAAGTGTGTCATAAGGCCACACACCCCACCCCCAACGGTCCCGGCCGCCACCACCGGCCTTGCAGCTCCACTGCCGAGCCCCATGAGGGGCCCAGCGGTGGACCTGCAAGGCCGGCGGGAGTGCAAGGAAGCCCCGCGAAGGCCCTCCCTGGCCCCAGGCAGGCAGGGGTGGGGAGAGGCAGGGAGGAAGCAACTTCCCCTCCCTCTTCTCCTGCCTCCTCCTGGCTGAATGAGGGCTGGAAGCGGGGCGGCCGGAAGCAGGGGGCGGGGCTTCGTCATGTGCCCCGCCCCCCAGTACCTCACCCGGGGGGACTGTGATCCCCCGCGTTCCCCCCCGAAATGACCTCTGCCTACAATGCATATTATTTATTTATTTGTAACATTTCTCACAAGCTCTGGAAAGTATCCATGGACTCAGGTGATTTTAAGTCTCCCAAGACTGAGGCTGGTCAGGCTAAAAGTATGGCCCAAGGAGATCTGGTAACATATACCATTAAGTGCCCTGACCTACCTGGGACAGTTCTGATTTTTAATGTTCTTATTTGGCCTTCAAGAGAGACTGGAGGCATGCCTTTTTCACCACTTAGCCCATTTTTACATAGTGGGTGTGGTGTTGCAAAATGTGTTTGAGTTTCAGTTCTTTTACAATCAAACCTGCTGTGCAGTTCTGACATTCCTGGGTTTTAAAAAGGTTACCAGTCCAGTCCTCCTAACATTCTTCCTGTTGCACAAATAATATACCATCTTTATCTTCCTGAGCAGGGATGTCAGCCTCCAAGTAGGACCTGGGAATCCCCTGGAATTACGGTTCATCTCCACACTAAAGAGAACAGTTCCCCTGGAGAAAATGGATGCTTTGGAGGGTGGACTCTATGGTGTTGTAACTCACTGAGGACCCCGTCTTCCTCAGGCTCCACCCCCAACTCTCAAGGAATTTCCCAAACTGGATCTGACAACCCTACCCCCTGCCATCCCCTGCCAGTGGCCGGGGGGGGGGACCTGGCAAACCTATTCAGGAGGCGACTTCAAAGCTGGTCTTTAATCTTAATAGTTTGGGACCAGGATACTTGACAAACCTCCTCCATCCATATGAACCTATTTGTGCACTGAAGCAGGCCCGTAGCCACGGTGCCAGACTCCCCCCCTCCGGTGCACCTCTCCCCTGCAGCGCCAGGGAGGCTGGGGAGGGAAAAAGAGAGTGAGAAGGCTACTGCTGCGGGGAGGGGGGTGCTGGGGAAGGAAAGAAAGAGAGAGAAGTCATGCCCCCTGCTCCCCTGCCCCAACACCCCAGCCCCTGACCTGCCAGCCAAAAAGTGTGGGACATGTACCCATGCCATAGCCATTGTTTTCAGGAAGAGAGTCTGAAGAACTGAGCCAAATTGAGGTGAACAGAGATGAAGTTCTAGACCTACTGGGGAAATTAAAAACCAATAAGTCTCTAGATCCTTGTAGAGGGAGCTCAGTGGTTTAAATTATAAATCTGTTGATTATTTATTCCATGGATGACAATATTTTTGAGAAAAAGCATTTGGGGTTCCCTGAAATAAAGTTAGCACAAGCAAGAACGTATAACAGCCCTGGTTTCCATCACATTTAATGAGCTGGCAAGAAGCCCAGTAAAGGAATTTGATAATTAGTTGAGATGCTTTATTTTAATGAGATGTCAAGATGGGGCTGGTAAGCAGAGATACACCTCTTTGCACTAGAGATTTGAGTTTAGCAAACCCCTTTCTTATTTGTTGACTGTTTCCAAAAGTTAATTACAGCTTTTAATATTTTGTTTTCCTGCCAACCTAGCAGCTTGAAAGCAAGAAATTGTAATTAGATAAATAGGTACTGCTTTGGTGGGAAGGTAACAGTGTTCCGTGCACTTTGGTGTTTAGTCATGCCAGCCACATGACCACAGAGAAATCTTCGGACAGCTCTTTGGCTTGGAAACAGAGATGAGCACCGCCCCCTAGAGTCAGATTCGACTGGCTTTCGAGCAAGGGAAACTTTACCTTTACCAGAGGTCATTTCGGGGGGGAACGCGGGGGAACGCAGTTCCCCCGGGTGAGGTACTGGGGGGCGGGGCACATGACGAAGCCCCGCCCCCTGCTTCCGGCCGCCCCGCTTCCAGCCCTCATTAAGCCAGGAGGAAGCAGGAGAAGAGGGAGGGTAAGTTGCTTCCTCCCCGCCTCTCCCCACCCCTGCCTGGCTGGGGCCACGGAGGGCCTTGGCGTGGCCTCCTCGCACTCCCGCTGGCCTTGTAGGTCCACCGCCGGGCCCCTGATGTCAGGGGGTGTGGCATATGCTAATGAGTTATGCTAATGAGTTCCCCTAGCTCTTTTCTACGAAATGACCCCTGACCTTTACTAATATTTTGTTTATAGCTGAAAATAGCTGTTGTTTGAAGGTTGTATGGATCCTTATATTTCTAAATGTTTGTGGAAAAGGAAGTTAGCTAAATTCTTTACTAAAGCAAGACTATCTCTTATTCTTTAATAGGAAGACTTGCTTATTAGCCAAAGACTATGACAGATTTATTGATACACAGCTATGAAACAAGGATTTAAATTTAAACTGCTACCATAAGCATTATTTTAACAAGCAAAGGCAATCTTTATGAAAGTATCTACAGTCAATTATTAGAGCAAGACTGAAAAATAGCCAAGATGTTTCCAACAGAAATTAATGAACAGATGTTTAATATTAGAGATACCAGTTTTAAAGGCTTAATTGCTATCTTTATCAAGCAAAAGTATTTTAATGAAGAAATAAGGTTTTTGACAATCTAGT
The DNA here is from genome assembly GCF_001447785.1 of Gekko japonicus. NCBI lineage: Eukaryota > Metazoa > Chordata > Lepidosauria > Squamata > Gekkonidae > Gekko > Gekko japonicus. The sequence goes on from NW_015169173.1 coordinate 126,199, forward strand.
TTAACTGGAGCAGCAGAATTTATAGTTTCTATACAGAGAGAGCTCTCTAGTGACCATTAGAAGTTTAATTTTGCTAAAATGGGATTATCATTAAACTTTCATATATATTTTGTAAGAATATCTAATACACAAGTATAAACAAGTATTTGTATATCATATATATGGATGTGTTAATACAGAAACACTATATTAATAGCAGAGAAAGTTAATTTTTGCTTATAATATGAATTTAAGCCAGTAGGTTTTAGAGATGGGAAGAACTGGAAACACAGCCAGCAAAGATAACTATGAAGATTCTTTGTCCAGGAGAATACCATATTTTACTTTTAATAAAGAGATTTTGACAACTGTTGAGGAAAGGACAGTAAAAGTTGAAAGAAAGCCAGAAACATCTTGTTCGTCAAAAGTAAGATTAATGGACGGTAGTGTCATGCCTGCCCCTGCTGATGTCATGCCTGCCTTTGCTGATGCCCAGGAACAGGCTCCTGAGGACCCTGAACAGGCTCCTGAGGACAGTACTGCAGCAGAAAGGCAAAGACTGGATCCTGTAGCTGAAAGCTATCTAAGTGGTGAGGAGGATAGAGCCTCCCAGGGAACACCTGCAAGGGATCAGTCTCTGCTGCAGCCCAGTAATTCATCATCAGACTCGCCTCCACCTGTAACCAGGCTCAGGAATGTAAGAAGACAACAGCTGAGAGAGCGAAGGCAGAATGCACGCATGCGTGCCAGAAGATCTCTTAGCCCTGATTACTGACAGGATCCTGTCCTCACTCCTGGCTAGCTAATGAGTTGATTTGTGCTGGCAACGTCGTTTGTGCTGGCAACGTCGTTTGTTCAGGACCTGAATCCTTGCATCTCTGCTCCAGACCTTGTGGAATTCTTCTCGGCTTGATCCTTGGCTTTTGACCTTCGGCTTTGTTGACCCTGCGTTCATCTCTGACTCCTCTGGTATTGTTGTGATTTATGGACTTGAAACTTTGGTATGTCTGACCCTGCTTTTGGACTGTGATTTAAACCTGCTTGAACCTTGCTACCTGGTTTGCCCGGCTTGACCTCGGACTGTTCCTGGACTTTTGCTTGCTTGTGTCACGCCCCCTGGTCCTGCCGTGACAGGTAGAGACAAAGAAAATCAAAATATGCATGTGTAAATGATGTAAAAATGGGAGAAGAACTAAGGGTATAAAAATTGGAACACAACTGGTGCTCAGTGGACATCTGAGCTAAACTTTTGGCTGCATGTTGTCCCTTGTTCAAATGAAACTTTTTTTTACCCTCTTGCTGCCTGAATATTGTCTCACTGTGTGACTTCAGTTAGCTAACCACACAAGTCAAAGAACCTTAGCACCCTGAGGGCATTGCCTTCATCCTGATGGCACATAACCAAGAGTTCTTGGGGGACTCAAATGGGGGACAGTTGATCTACTAACCTGTATATGTCACCTATCACTAAATTCACCCACTGTACCAGAAGACTGTGTCATGGGCATGGATGAGGATGAGCTGACAGAGCCTGCAGAAACCACAGCTGGCCCCTTCTGAAGCAGCAGAGGAGGATAGCTGGCAAGTGCCTGTAACAGCAGTCTTCACACCTGGCCCAGATAAGAAGGAAGAACTGCAAGCTGAAAGTCCTCCTGACTCACCTCCACATGTGACTCGTTTAAGAGAGTGACTGCAGCAAAACTTAGCAACCAGGCGAAGAGAGGCCAGGCTACAAGGGAGACGCTCAACCAGCCCAGAGTTCTAACAGGAGCCTGTCCGATCATGCAGCTGGCTAATTGGTAGCAGCATTTAACTCCACACTCTGGGCAGTACTCTTCATGGAAACAACAAGTCAGCTTCGTGCTGCTAGCATCCATTCTGGCTCAGCTCTTGCACCTAGACCTTTGGACCCCCTGGCTTTGGACTTGGCTCTGTGTTCATGGCTCCTGACCCCAGCTTGGCTTTGGACTATGTTTCTGGTTAGTGATTTGGACTTGGCACTGTGTTTCTGACTCCTGACCCCAGCTTGGCTTTTTGGACTTTGCACGGTCTTCTTGGCTCCTGACCTTGGCCTGTTCTGGACTCCCTTTGACTGGCACCCCAGCCTGTGACAGACTGGAGAGTAGCAAATGTGACACCAATTTTTAAAAAGGGATCCAGAGGGGAACCAGAAAATTACAGACTAGTCAGCCTAATGTCTGTCCCAGGCAATTTAGTAGAAACTACAATCAAAGATAAAATTATTACACGCGTGGAGGAACAAAGTCGGCTGAGGGGAAATCAGCATGGCTTTTTCAAAGGGAAGTCCTACCTCAGCAATGTTTTAAAATTCTCTGAGAAAGTGAACAACCATCTAGACAACAGTGACCTAGGAGACATTATTTACTCGGACTTTCAAAAGGTACCTCACCAAAGACTCCTGAGTAAACTTAGCAGTCATGGGATAAGAGGATGGGTTCTCTTGTGGATTAAAACTTGGTTAAATGGCAGGAAGCAAAAAATAGGACTCAATTGACAGTTCTCACAATGGAGGGAAGTAAACAGTGGGTTCCCAAAAGGATTGGTATCAGGGCTGGTCCTATTTAATTTATTCATCAGTGATCTGAAACTAGGGGTGAGTAGTGTAGTGGCCAAGTTTTCAGATGACACAGAATTATTCAGAATGGTGAAAACCAAGTGAAGAGCTCCAAGAGAATCTTTACAAACTGAGTGAGCAGGCAACCAGGAGGCAAATGAAGTTCAGTGTTGGTAAGTGTAAGGTGATACACATTGGGACAAAAAAATCCCAACTTCAAGTGAGTCTGAGACTTAGAGGGGAAAAGATCTCGGGATCGTAATGGAGAGCTCAATGAAAGTGTCAACCCTGTGTGCTGCAGCAATGAAAAAGACAGACTCTGTGTTAGGGATTATTAGGAAAGTGGTTGAAAATAAAATGGCCGATATTATAATGCCCCTGTATAGATCTACGATGCAGCCTTATGTGGAATACAGTGTACAGTTTTGGTCACCACATTTCGAAAAGAACACTGCAGAGCTGGAGAAAGTACAGAAGATGGCAACGAAAATGATTAGGGGGTTGGAGCACCTTCCCTATGAGGAAAGGCTGAAGAGTCTGTGACTTTTCAGTTTAGAAACAAGATGACTAAGGGGACATGATAGAGCTTTATAAAACTAGGCATGGGATGGAGAGAGTTGACAAAGAGAGCTTTCCCCCCTTTTCCAAAATACTAGAACTCAAGGGTATCCAATGAATTTGATGGGTGGTAGATTCAGGACAGACAAAAACTTCTTTTCACAAAGAGTGATTAAAATGTGAAATTCGTTGTCAGAGGATGTCTTGATGGCCACAGGAATAAACAGCTTTAAAAGGAGATTAGATAGATTCATGGAGGATAGGTCCATCAATGGCTACTAGCCATGGCGACTGATGGGAACCTCCACATTCAGAGGCACTAAACCTCTGAATCCCGGAGCCAGGAAGCAACAGCAGGGGAAGGTCTCGGCCTAAATGCCTTGTTGTCAGCACTCCATAAGAACTGGTTGGCCACTGTGTAAGACGCACTCCATAAGAACTGGTTGGCCACTGTGTAAGACGATGCTGGACTAGATGGGAGAAATGCCTGGAGGCAGTGGTAGGAGCAGAGCATGTGCTCTGCTGTCTCTTCCATGAATTCTTCTGAATCAGCCCCACTGCATGGGCAGATTGGCTGTTAAAGACACCAGGAAAAGTCTCCAGCCCCCCCCCCCAGTGTTGCTCCAGTTCCAAAGGAGGAGCAGCCCCCCACTCTGCAGAAGGCAGGTGCTTTCTACTACTGCCAAGAGCTTACAGCCCCGGTCCCACATTAGGCAGGTGTGAGCTGGTGGTCCCTGCCATGTACAAAGTGGGTCTGAGCTAGCAGCCTCCTGTCTTGTGCAAGGTGGAAGCAGGCCTACTCTTCCACCCTTCTGTCACATGAAGCTACCTTATACTGAATTAGTCCACTGGTCCATCAAGGACAGTATTGTCTACTCAGACTGGCAGAGGCTCTTCAGGGTCTCAGGCAGAGGTCTTTCTCATCACATACCACATGATGCATTGATAAAAACAATACCATTGGTATTTTAAATAATATATTAACACTCTCTTATACAAACTCTTATACAAATCAGAATAGGCTTGTGAATCACTCATCCAATATTTTTTGAAAAACTTCACAGGCAAAACTGTTAGAGAGCTTCCTTTTGAATGGAACACACCCTTCTCCTGCTGTATAATCCTATATATATAATTGCCCTAACACGATGGCCATTTCCAGCTCTCCCACTGGGGGGAATTGGAAAGCTGAAGTCAGAGGGGCAGATAAAGGTAAGTTGATGGTTGGCTGGGAAGGAGATAGGGTTGCCAACTCTATGTTGGGAAATTCCTGGAGATTTGAGGGGTGGAGCCTGGAGAGGGTGGGGTTTTAAAAGGGGTGGGTCCTCAGACATGTACAATGTCATAGACTCTCCCCCCCAAACCAGCCATTTCCTCCTGGGGAACCATTGTTGCCAATCTCCAGGGAAGGGTTGGCGATCACTCAGAATTACAAGTGCTCTCCAGATGGCAGAGATCAGTTCCCCTGGAGAAAATGGTAAGCTCTGTGTCATTATACTCTGCTGAGGTCACCACAGCAAATTGATGTTGAGTGCCCAAGGCCAGGGCACCCGTCCAGAGTCTCTTTCTTGAGCTCATTGTATTTATTTCCACAATGGGCCTTATTCTTAGTATAATAATATATTAACACTCTCTTAAACAAACTCTTATACAAATCAGAATAAGCTTGTGTATCACTCACCCAATATTTTCCCAAAAAACTTCACAGGCAAAACTGTTAGTTTTCACAGAGGCATGAAGAATGCTAAATCCCACCTAAGAATCTACAGCAGGAGAATCGTATTATTTTATCAGTCATAAAATCACAGCAATTCTTGAAAAAGGGAAAACTGAAATAGGAGAACATCCGTGGCTACCTGTTGCGTCGCTGTATACTTTATGAATAGATTTTGATGACTGTACAGCTGAGGCACGTTGAAGTATAACTTCTCACGGGTCATTTTGTAGAAAAAGAGGTGCAGGAGCTCATTAGTATAACTCATTAGCATAACTCATTTGCATATGCCACACCCCCTGACATCACCGGAAGTGTGTCAGAAGGCAACACCCACCACTCAGGCTCCACTGGACTGTTTTGGATTGCTAGCTATGGGGGGGGACGTGCAGATCTGCCCTCACAGAGGAGGGAGAGCTTGTACCTGAATAAAACTTGGTCTTAAAGGTGCCACTGGACTGTTTTGGGCCGGGGGGCCAGGGGGTGCTCTGCAGCGTACCTGGCTGCTTCTTGCTCTGGCTGAGGGCTGCTGGGAGCAGGGGGTGGGGCTTGTTGCATGTGCCCGCCCCCTGGGCTCTATACTGCTGGAGCTCCGCTCCTGTGCGCTCCTGCAGGAAATGACCCCTGACTTCTCAGAATTTATTGTTAGTGAGAATTCATTCTCAAGAAGATTGTGTATAATTTGATAGAGTGTAACCACAGTGTATTAGAATACTGGATTGTAAAGATACCCTATATATAACGTGTACAATTTATTACTATTGAGGATTTCAGTTAGAAAATAAGTTATATAGTTGCAATTACAATTATATGGTAAAAACCTGAAAAGAAGAATTGTTTAAGTAATGTATGTATTGTATACATGTAAAACTTTTGGTAAAATAGATTCAGATTTTACTCATCACGGTGAGTGTTCTTTTGTGTTTATTCCTCATATAGGCATCAGTTATCAATCTTGAATCACTGCCCCTTTATGCTCATGTATTGATTCTTAAATTAAAGACAAGGCCATTTTTTATCACTAAAGTTTATCTTCCTCCACAGCATCAGCAATTAGTGGTGAAAGAACAATGGTCCAAACTTTTAAAGTACGTAAATAATGTAATGCTTTTGTACCCAGAAGCCTCTGTTGTGACAAATAGCAGGAGACAAGAAGAGGGACCCGTGATACTCGTGGGAGAGACCTCTTCAGGGCTGAGGAAGCGGGAGAGGCATGCATACGTGAAGCCAGGCTGCCGCGCAAGGGTAGAGGCGTTCCCGTGTGTGAGGGAGCCGGCGAGGCGGACAGCCGGGAGATCGGGGGGGGGTGCCAGGCGCAGAGAAGGCAGCTGCAGAGGGAAGGGAGAGAGCTGTGGTGCGATGGGCGGGCACAGAGACTCCGCCGTGCCAGCCGGCCCCCCAACCCAGCCGGTGAGTGGGCGCTGGGGCAGCAGCAGCAGCCGGATGGCCTGGTGTTGGCTGTGGGTGGGTGGGGGGATGACGGCGGCAGTGGTGGGAGGCTCTGTGACCGCCTGCTCTTCCGCAGCGCCAACCCGCCACCGCAGCCCAACTACACACTTTTGGGGGCATAAATCAAACTAATAAATAAACAAATAAATAAAAAATAAAATAAATTTAAACAAACAAACCTTCTCCCCCCCCAGCAGCAACAGCGAGGCCCGCACAGCTGCAGGCCCGCCAAGCCCCCCCCCGCAACGGCTGCGAGGCACCGTTCCCAGTGCGTTCCCTGCACATGTGTAGTGAATGCTTTCCTACATTTTGGGGGATTTAAATATCCGCCCTATATATATTTTTACAGTTTTTGGATTTTTGTGCACATCTGGGGATTGCCCCAAATGTGTAGGAAAATCTCCCTGCCCCCCAAGTGCCCCCAATGTGCGGATTTAGATATCCGCACAGAGGGGGCATGTTGGGAATTAGATATATAGATTTTAATGCATGAATAGGTCAAGACGATGAGGCTATTTACTCCCATTTCTGTGATTTCCCCCCAGAGGTTGATGATGCCCACCCCCTTCCTATCAGGCATTCAAAGGATCACGGCTGCAATTTTTCAGGACTTTGCTTATGGGCCTGACTCCCAGGCTTGACTTAGTCCTTTTAAATGGGGGGACCGTGGGAGATAATCTTGGGGAATGTATGTTTTTATCTAATTGTGGGGCTTCCACAATTGACTATATTATACTCTCATATAACTTTTTTGGCTCAGCTTTGAGTTTCCAGGTTTAGGGATGCCAGCCCCCAGGTGGGTATACTAACAAGGAGACACAGTAAAAGGAATACAACTAGAAAAATTATTACATGCTAGAAGCTGACAAGCCAATTCACAATGTAAGAAAAATACTGAATGAACTAGAAACATAACATGCAAAACGTATAATATACTGATAACAAGATAATAATTTGGAAAACAATTATTAAATTCTCTTCTATATAAATATAACACCATGTGGTCTTGACTGAAATAAGGGCCTCATGTATTAAGTGGTCCACAAAATTTGTGAGCTCTCTGTCAGAGTCACTTGATTCTGAGCCCAGTACGTGATAGCATGTCTCCTTAATAACTGCTGACACAGTAGAAGTGGCATTAGAGCGTATAGAGATTTGATTTAAGCCCTGACCTGGATAGCCCAGGCAAGCCCAATCACATGAAATCTCGGAAGCTAAGTGGGGTCGACTCTGGCAAGTATTTGGATGGGAGACGTCTTTGGAATACCAACAGTCGGGAGGCAGGGGCAGGCTTTAGCCACCTCTCTGAATGTCCTCCAGGCCCCCAGTAGGGGGTCAGTCACCAGAGGTCACCATGACTTCCAGGTGCTCGCACATACACACATAAAATTTTTAAAACAAAATTTAAAAATCCGATGCAATTTTTGCAGAATTTGTTGACATACAAAGCTGTTAGCAGGGGTTCCTGCCTCCTCTCCCAGTTCTAAGCCCTGGTTTGATAGGGAATGCGTTGCAGCCAAACGCCTTTTGGTGGAACTATATAGATCAAATAGGGAACAAAATCGGCCACAGCTCCCACCAGAATGGTTTGCGTTGAAAAGGAAATATAAAGTTTTAATCAAAAGGAAAAAATTGCAGGCCTGGAGAGGGAGGTTTGGCATCAGAGATGAAAGATTCAGCCTCCTTCTGGAGGATCATGATGGGGAAATTAAATAACCATCCAGCTGTTTTAGACTCTTGCATACCCATGAACTCATGGGAAGCATATTTTCGAGATATCTTTGCCCA
>NW_015169173.1:134770-192263 GCF_001447785.1 Gekko japonicus
AGCCGAGAACGAACGAGCAGACCAACCACCACTACAGGGGTGCCGGTAGGTAGTCCCACCCCTACATACTCTGTGGCCCTAGTTAGGGAACATTTGTGTGATTAGCACCACTTGTAAGCTGCTCAGAGACCCCCTGAGAAAGGGGGTTCGAGCGGGATATAAAGTCTAAAGTTAAATAAATAAAATAAATAAAACCCTACCCATGGCCCACTGTGGATAGCCTAGGTAGGATACCTAAGTGGCCACCTGCATCCATTTCAGGAATTACCAGTCTTGTTCAGTGCCTGAAATCAGGCAAAGCCCCAGTGACAGTATTACTGCAGGCCTATTGCTATATTGCTATATATTGCTATATTGAAGCAAATCTGGACTGGTGGGTTCCAGCTCTTGCTGCATTATTCACTTGGATGGATCTCATAGCCTGTATTCCGAAGGATTGGGGAATGGCTATTGCCATCCCAGTTTTTTTTAAAAGCTGCAGATCTGACCCAGCCAATTATTGCCCAATCAGCTTATTGAGTATCATTAGTAAATTATATGGAAGCCACCTACAGAGGGAGTTATTGAACTGGCTGGATCTTGAAAATATTTTAAAGGATGAACAAGCGGGGTTCAGACCAGGCCATTCAATGGTAGATCAAGGTCTTATTCTTCAGCACTTGGTAGATAAATACTACTCACCAAAAGGCGGAGTACTTTGTGCTGCTTTCATTGATTTTAAGTCAGCGTTTGCTCTTATCACTTGTGCTAGACTGTGGAGTAAATCTGAGAAGTCCAATATAGAATGACGGCTACTAAGGATTAATTATAACCATGCCGGGCATCTGTCAGCTTCTGTTCCTTCTTATAATAGTGTTAAACAGGGCTGTATTTTGGCACCCACTTTATTCAATTTCTGTATTAACTTAATGGTTAACAGATTATCTGACTCCGGCTTTCATCCCCTTCTATGGGCCTCTAGACCACTCCCAACTTTACATTAAGCAGGTGATGCAGTCCTGCTGTCTCATACCAATATAGATTTAAGGCGTATGCTAAAGTCTCTTGCATCGTACTGTAATAAAGATCTTCTGATTATTAACTACAGTAAGTCCAAAATAGTGGTGTTTTCCTATCAGTCACTCAATAACTTGATTGAAGGCCTAAAAATAAAAGATGAAACATATAAATTATTAGCATTCGCGGATGACCTAGTGTTTATTCTAGAGAATCCAAAAACATCAATTGTACATTTAATGGATACGATTGTAGACTACGGATAAGTGGCAGGACTTAAAATAAATTATAAAAAATCAAAGATGATATCAAAAAATTGTTTACCTAAAATGTTGCAAGAAATTAAAAAGGGAACGACTATGGAAATGGTTAGGAAAGTCAAATATCTCGGAATAAACATTACAAATAAAAGTAGTACACTGGAAGAGGATAATTATAAGGAGCTATTGAAAGAAATAGCAAAAGATCTGTCAAAATGGAAAACCATATCGCTGTCCTTTATGGGGAGAATTGCTTTAATCAAAATGAATATACTGCCAAGAGTTTTGTTCTTAGCTCAAAGTATACAATTTATTTGGCAGTACAAAAAGGCGAGGATTAAATAGAAAACCCTGCAGGACAGAAAAGATAGAGGAGGACTAACTGTAACCAATTGGTATATATATTATCAAGCGGCAGCCCTAGTCTGGATCAGAGAATGGATTACCTTGGAAAATAGGAGACTACTCTTATTGGAGGGCCATGATCTGTTAATGGGTTGGCATGGCACGCATATACATGGTACGGTAAGGACAAAGTACACTCAAACTTTAATAAACACTGGTTAAGAGGTGCCCTAAATAAAGTATGGAATAAAATCAAGGAGAAATTTTATAAGAAGACACCAAAATGGGTTTCACCCTTGGAGGCATTTATACAACCGGCCCTATTAACGGCAAACAAAAAACTAACATATCAGACCTTATTGAATAGTGAAAATAAATTAATAACAGAGGAGAAGTTGTTAAGGGATAATATAATATCATGGTGGGAAAAGTTAATGTTGCAAGATAGATTTTAAAAAGACATGGTGAGAGGCTTTGAAGGCAGTAATAACGAGTTAGACAAAATTTGGCTGTCCACAAGCGATAAATTAATACAGAAACTGTATAGCTTTCTGCTGGATGATTTTGAAAAAGATGAGGAAGTAAAAGGTGTAATGAATAAATGGATGAAAGATATGGGGAAACAGATAGAATTAGATAGGTGGTCTATAACATGGGACGCGCTTAAGAATATGAGAGCCATAGCCTACAAAGAGAACATTTATAAAATGTTTCATAGATGGCATTGGTCCCCGGAAAAAATAGCTAACTGCTACTCCGGATACTCTACTCAATGTTGGAAATGTAAGGCCAACAAAGGGACTTTTTTTCACATGTGGTGGACATGCAGCAGAGTTCAGGAGTATTGGAAAATGGTGAGAAGATTGATACAAGAAATTATGTGTAAAAATCTAGCATTGGAACCGGAGATATACTTATTAAATATGGTGCCTAAGGGTTACGGACAAGAGGACAAATATGTAATAGTGTATATTATAACCGCTGCTCGCTTATTACTGGCTAAAAATTGGAAATTAGACATAATACCTAAGAAGGAAGAATTAGTTGCAAAGGTGCTAGATCTAGCACAGATGGATTATCTAAGCCTGAAGTTGCAGAATAAGTATGGAAAAGTGTATAATAAAAGATGGGTTAAGGTGTATGATTGGATAGAGACATTGAATGTATGAGACTCTACATTATATGTTACCTATGTATTGGAATGTTAAAAATTGTAAAACCAAATAAAAATATTTATAAAAAAACAAAAACAAAATAGTGGTGTTTTCTAGGACAACACCTAAGCACAGATGGATGATTAACGGGAATATAATTGAGCAGGTGGCATGCTTTAAGTATTTAGGTGTGGTTTTTAATTCTTCTGGGTCTTGGCATGCTCAGAAATAGCGTGGTCGGTAATGCCCACAGAAGCATTCTTGCTCTGAAAAAAAATCTTTATACTAGAAGCAACCAACATGTTCCTTCAGCTTTGTGTGTTTTTGTGGCCAAGGTTACTACACAGTTGCTATATGGCTCTCAGTTATGCACATATACTACTTATAGGCCTCTTGAAATCATGCAGACTAAATTTTTGAGGGCCATACTTGCAGTTCCCTTCTGTGTTCCCAATACAGTTTTGTATTTGGGAACTGACTTACTTTCCCTGGAAGCCCGGGCATGGATACACAGGATTAATTACTGGCTGAAGCTTATTTTCTCCCCTGTGGGTCTTGTACCTTTGACACTAACAGATGCCTTCCAATCAAAATGGAAAAGGTCCCTTCTAGAGAAATTACAATCCATTGGATACTCTCCTAGGAGTTTAATAACCTTGGGTTATTTAAAAGCCAAATCAGTAATTAAGCAAAGGATCTGGGACATCAAACTTCAACGTCGTCTATGTTCTACTGCAAAATACTGTCCTCTTAGGAACAAGAAATTGGTATTGTCAAATTACTTATCTAGTTTACTGATTCTCAAGCATAGGATAGCTTTCACTTTGGTTTGTTTTAATGTATTGCCATCTGCATTATTAGAAGGGAGAGACCTTGGTTTCCCATTCCACTAACGTCTTTGTCCTTGCACCTCTGAAGAAATCAAAAAGGTTGGTCATGTATTGCTGCATTGCCCTCTGTATGATGACCTCAGATGCATATTTATCCAGCCTATCCTGCAAAGGATTCCAGGAAGATTGGAGGATTGGTATACCTCCTTTCTGCCAGTTGACCTTAAGCCTGGAATCTCAGATACACTTGCAAGTTTTGTAATGCTGCCGGAGCCTATCGGGCCGCACTGCTGACATAGTGCATTTTATTTTCTAAATATTTTTATTGTACCTTTTATATATATCTTCTTGGAATTACTTTGCTAACATATGTCTGTTTTGCTGGTCTTTGACCGTAATAAATGTCAAATCAATCAAATCAAAATCACAGCAACCCCAGTCTTCCTTGGTGGTTTCTCATCCACCAACTAACCATGGCTGGCCCTGCTTAGTTTACAAAGTTTAGGATTTCCAGCTCTGGGTTTGGAAATTCCTGGAGATTCTGGGGATGGAGTCTGGGGAGGGTGAAGTTTGGGGAGGGGAGGGACTTCAGCAAGCTATAATGCCACGGAGTCGACCTTCCAAAGCAGACATTTTCTCCAGGCGGGCTGATCTCTGTCGCCTGGAGATCAGTTGTAATCCCAGGAGATCTCCAGCTATCACCTGGAGGTTGGCAACCCTACTGGGCTACTCAAGCATATTTCGTCTGCCTCACTATAAGAAATATGAACCTCTTAATCGGATCACAAAGGCACAGAATCACACGACACACTGACAAGCGTGATATATCATCATCAGGAAACCACAAGATGACAGGAAAGTCCATTGGAATTATTACAAACTGAACTGCACACGTCAGTGCATTGTCAGAGAAAATTATGCACATGCCCTACCAGCCCTTTGTACAAATGATTGATTGAGTCCAGTGGTGGTCAGTTTCTCTGCCGCTGCTAGAGGGCACTCTTGCGGCATGGCAGGATGGCTTCAGAAGCAATTTAAGCAAAAAATCAAATAAAAGTCTGAGTAAGATGAGCCAGGGGACTTCACTGGCTAGATTCGGGAGGGAGGGAGGGAGGGAGGGAGGGAGGAAGGAAGGAAGGAAGGAAGGAAGGAAGGAAGGAAGGAAGGGAGGGAGGGAAAGGAAAGGAAAGGAAATGGTCATTCTTTTTCTTACTTACTTGTATTCTGGTCATGGACTGTAAATAAAGTAAAGATGATGCTGCTGATAGGATGTTCAGTTCCAACAGTTCTGTAAGACGAAATGGTCCATGATTGAAGATAAGTGGGCCACAATAGACCCTGCAACATCAGTAGGCCCCACAACTGCAACTTTTTCCCCATTAGAATTTTCAAAGTTGTTTTTCCACATAGGATAATAAATATAACAACAAACTCCAAGTAACTCTACTGCTCACCCTCCCCGCCTACAGTTGTCAACTTCAAGTTGGAAGCAGTGTTCCCTCTAATCTGAGTTAGTGTGAGCTAGCTCACAGTTTTTTAGCCTCTGGCTCACACATTTCTGTCTTAGCTCAGGAAGGATGGCTCCAGAGCAAACTAATTTATGCAGTAGCCAAATCGCTGGCTCACAACTTTAATGCCAGTAGCTCACAAGGTACAATTTTTGCTCACAAGACTCTATAGCTTAGAGGGAGCATTGGTTGGAAGACTCCTGGATTTGGGGGTGGAGCATGGGGAGGGCGGGATTTAAAGAGAGGAGGGACTTCAGCAGGGCCCACCCTCCAAAGCAGCCATTTTCTCCAGGGGGGAACTGATTTCTGTAGTCAGGAGATCACTTGTAATTCAGGAGCTTGCCAGAGCCAACCTGGAAGTTGACAGCCCTGGTCCCCTCAACATATCCCATCAACAAGAGAAGAAAGTAACAGCTGCATACACACAGGCAGCTAAGAGCAGAAATTAAAAAAATTGAAAGGGAGAGTGAGAATCGGGAGGGTGACAGCTAAACAAAGAATGGGGAAAGTAAGGCATCGCTGCTCAGAGATACAAGAAACCTTGCCAGATGGATCTGAAGGTTTCGGGAGCTTCCTGTCTGTTATACTTGATTCTCTCCCTTACACAGGGATTTAACATAACATTGACCTAACAATCCAGAGAGAGGAGCATTTGATTTCCAGTGCTGCAAGCAAATTTGCTTGACAACCAAGACTGCTCTTTAAATCTGTGAAGGATGATGTTTGGAATGTTTGGGCCTTTCTCCTGTCAGGAGACTGCCAACCCCTGGTCTGAAACCCCTCCCATCTGTAAAGGCAGGTTTCACACAAAGAGCTTATACAACGAACAAAGGCTGCTATGTATGTATGTTTCACGCTGTCCCGTGCCTATTGCTGCTTTGCAGATAAGCCAGGCAAGCCAAGACCGTGAAGGCCAAGCAAGAAGGGTTGTAACAGTTCTTTCTTCAAAAATGCTAGAAAAGTTAGAATGCTGCTGAGGGGCACTGATTCAGATACATCAGAATAAGGGTGTCAATATTAATGGGTAAGGTTATAACATGATTGTATCAATCTAATGGAGCTGTGGTGGCTCAAGTGGTTAAGACACTGAACTGCAGGCTGTGGAAGGTCTGTTCATCAGTGTGAGACCCAGGTGTGCTGCATGACGGAGTGAGCTCCCGTCTCTAGTTCCAGCTCCTGCCAACCTAGCAGTACAAAAGCAAGAAATTACAAGTAGATAAATAGGTACCACTTCAGTGGGAAGGTAACAGCATTCCGTGTGCCTTGGTGTTTAGTCATGCCGGCCACATGACCATGGAAACTACTTCGGACAGCGCTGGCTCTTCGGCTTGGAAACTGAGATGAGCACCGCAACCCTAGAGTCGGATTCGACTGGCTTTCGAGCAAAGGGACCTTGATCTTTACCTTTATCAATCTAATATGTATTTAAGATTTTGTAATTAGGGCTGCCAAGTAGGGGCGGCGGCGGGTAAACCCCCGCTTTGGAGGCCCGATTTCCGCCGCCGCAGAATCGGGCCCCAGGGGGAACCCCGCCCCCAAAGCGCAGCGTGGCCGTGTCACAGGAAGTGACGCAACCACGTAGATCACGTTGGGGGCGTGGCCCCAATCGTCGGAGGAAAAACTCTATGGTGACGTCCGGCAGCAGCTCCCGGACCCCGGCAATGCTCCCCCACCGGTGAGTCCGATCGACTTGGCAACCGTATTTGTAATGCTCCTCTGGGGGCTCTTCAGCTTTATTGCTGGAGGCCCTTCTCTGCAGAGTTATAAAATACTTTCTTTTCTGATCACTTTGTCTGGGTGTGGTCCACTGGCAAAGGGAACGGGCCCTTGAGGTACAAGTTCTTATTAAGAGGGCCTCGTCGTACCACAGATCCATACCATGTGATGTTCAGGAAGCGCCCTCCGAGAGTGTATATCACCTAGGATTAGATTATTAGCTGTGAGACACATAAGAACATAAGAACATAAGAGATGCCAATGTTGGATCAGGCCAAAGGCCCATCCAGTCCAACACTCTGTATCCCACAGTGGCCAGAAATACCAGTGCCATCAGGAGGTCCACCAGTGGGGCCAGGACATTAGAAGCCCTCCCACTGTTGACCCCCCCCCAAGCACCAAGATGACAGAGCATCACTTGCCCCAGAGCCCCTATCTATACCTTGTGGCTAATAGCCACTGATGGACCTCTGCTCCATATGCTTATCTAATTCCCTTTTGAAGCTGTCCATGCTTGTAGCTGCCACCACTTCCTGTGGCAGTGAATTCCAAGTGTTAATCACTCTTTGGGTGAAGAAGTACTTCCTTTTATCCGTTCTAACCCGACCGCTCAGCAATTTCATGGAGTGCCCACGGGTTCTTGTATTGTGAGAAAGGGAGAAAAGTACCTCTTTCTCTACCTGCTCTTTCCCATGCATAATCTTATAAACCTCAATCATGTCACCCCTCAGTCGTCGTTTCTCCAAGCTAAAGAGCCCTAAGCGCCTTAACCTTTCCTCATAGGGAAAGGGTTCCAACCCTTTTATCATTCGAGTTGCTCTTTTCTGCTCTTTTCTGCACTTTTTCCGAAGCTATAATATCCTTTTTAAGGTGTGGTGACCAATCTGTGAACAGCAAATTAACATGTAAGATGATGATGATGTTTTAAGATATGCAAATACAAAACAAAATAACAAGCAAAGGTTATAAGGTCAACAGTTGTAAAGCAAAAAATGTTTTCTTTTTGTCATATACTATGCATATATTACTTTTCTCGTAAAACTAGCATCAGCTGTCCTTTACATGCATTCTTCATGATGATTTTCAGCTGGCTTCCTGCTGTATATACAGCTGCTTTAAAGTTCTTATACGGAGACAGCCCTAGACCACGTGGGCCACCCAGGTCAAGAGTGTCTTTGGCACACTCTTCCCTCCTTCATTTGTTCAACTTCTTAATGCCATTCTTAATCACCAGTTTCACAAATCTGATGTGCAATGTCACAAATGAGACTTTTGTCATAGAAGGCAATAGTTCATGGAGTAAGCTCCATGGCTGCGTGAGGAGTTGATCTCTGATTCTAGTCCGTTGCACTAACTATGCCTACCATCTATTTACGATAGTCAATCTCATGTTATCAACAGGAAAATACCCACATGTATGTATTGTACAGCAGCAATTTGTTACATGATAAACCCATCAATTATCAAAAATGGTTCTATTATCTCCTGAAACCATTTTTTTGAAATATCAGATTGTAGGTCAGCATGGCCAAAAAAACTGGTTTTTTCTCTCTCCCATAAATGTGAATGTTGGGGGGGGGGGAGTTTTGATTGCTTCCAGAGTTATTAAACTGAAACAAAGACATCTTTCAGTGACCTGCCATCCTGGTAAGAACATAAGTTCTCTTTTGTCTAAAAAAAAAGGCAGTGGACAGATATTATCTTATCTGGGGGGTGGTTTTGTTCCTTTGCTTTTCCGTTTTTATGTTTTATGTTACACATATAAAAAAGAAAAGGAATGCTTTTGCAAACACAGTAGACTAGATAGGACCAACTACACCCCCAGCTTGATCAGGATTTAATCCTGAAAAGATTGACAGTGGCAAGAAAGGAGACACATCGGAAGAAAAAAAAGTTAAAATGGTATCATAACGTATGCAGCTTGAGCCTGTTATTTACTTAGAAGGAAGCCACTCTGTGTTCAGCAACACATAGTTGGAAGCAGGGCTGCCAGCTGCCCGCCCATGGTGGGCGCCCGCCCATGGTGGGCAACCTCTCATTCCCACCTGCTCTCAGGCAATTGAGTAGTGGGAGAAAAAGAAGGGTGGCGATATGACTTCCGGGCGGTACGGCGCTGCGTCTGGGCGCTTCTCGCGGAGCTCCCGAGAGCGCCCGTCTCCCGCGCGTCTCTTAGAGGCTTTTCCCCGAGATTCGGGGGACCTCTGCTCGCCTCTCCTGGAGGGAGGGCGAGCGCAAGAAGCTTGGCCGGCCCCCCCGTTTCCATGGCAAGGGCGGGGGTGAGTCCGGCTTGCATCGAAGCAAGAGCGTCGGGCAGCAGGAAGCATGGCCGCCATGTTCTTCCTAATAGCAGCAGCCAGCCGTGTTTTTAATCCTTCTTGTTGGTGTTGGTGAACCGGGGGAGCACAATGGTGAGTCCGCTATAGACCCCTCTCCTTTGATACAACCTGGATGTGACATAACGCTTCATTTGATGAACTTCCTATACCGGTAAAGAGAAGCGGCCGGGAAAATGTTATGGGAACCGAGTTTAAGACATACGCGGCAACTAATTATGGGAGATAACTTTACCTCACCATAATAAAATACTGGGAGATTTTTGGACTTTGGCATGAATGATAAAAGACAGAAATAAAACGGGATTAAAAAAAAAAACCAAATCAAAATGGAACTGGACATTGGAAAAGAGATAAAAGAGGCAATTGTAAGCGAACTCAAATCTGAACGCTTTCAAGAATCTCTACGAAAAGAACTAAATAAGGCACTTAACTCTGTATGGCAGAATCTCTTTGGAAATGTGCAGAGCATATTAGTGCAAAAGAACAATAATGTGGAACAAATAACAGAGCTTCAGGATACATGGGAAACGCAGCAAATAGAGCAGGAAGAGAGAGAGCAGTTAATGAACCATTACCCACCCAAGGAGGAAATAGAAAGAGAAGGGGCTAAAACGGGTGGAGAAAGCAAATTGGCTTGCTCAAATTTTTTACGCAGAAACAACAAGAAGAAGAAGAAAAGAAGGGGAAAGAAAAAGGAAAAAGGCTCAAAGAGAGTTAAAGATGCTAGCACTAAACAAACAGATTGGAATATAAAACTGCAGCAACATGACAGAGAGAAAGAGTACAAAAATATACGGCACAGAAGTGAATTCAAGAAAAACCAATTTAGGAAAGAATTAAAGTATAATGGATTGACACTGTATAATAACAATGATGGTTATGTTGGCCACGAATGAAAGATGGTTATGCTGGCTATGAATGAAAGATATTAATATTTGTTAGGGGTAATGAATTGATACGATACAATAATGATGTTTTGGTTATGAATAATAGATATACAATGAAAATTGGCTAAAGGATGAATGTCAATTCATAAAGGAAAAGTACAACAAGATGGAAAGGTTCTAAATGATGACAATGAGCATATGATTAACTAACATAGGCATATTAAATTTAGAACATGACCTTTAAATTTAGAAAGAGATGTTATGGAATAGGTTATATAAGTTTATCAATATGGGTTTTTATGTATTAATTGCTTGAGTAATTATTTATTTAATTAAGGGGTGAGAAAAGATAATAATAATAACTTATAATTTGATGATAAGAAAGCCTGGTAGAATGAATTGATTAATCCAGGTTGAAAGACAGAGAGGCAAACATTGCAAAGGGACTACTATTTGACTTGCTTGAGAACTGTGTTTGAGAATATAATTAATGAAGATACTAGGTGATTAACAAACCAACTTGTGCTATTATACTAAAGGAAGATATTAGCTACAGGAGGGATGTAGGTGGGTGGAGGGTGTTTCTGTATGTATTTGTTTTATTTGTGCAAAAACTCAATAAAAAATAATATAAAAAAAAAAAAGAAGGGTGGCGACATGGCAGATGTGGTGATATCACTGCTGGTCTCTGTGTCGCCAATCGCCATGCAGCCACTTCAGATGGCACCGTCAAAAGACTCTTTAATATGACTGCCTTGCTGGACTGTGAAACGTGTGTGCCAGGGCCATGGACAGAGCTGTGCTCCCAAGAGAAGTGTTCTATGCTGGACCATGGAATGTACACTGTGGCCAAGGGGAGCCTTGAGTCTAAGTAATATGCCAAGCCAGATGTGGACCCGGGACTACAGAAGCCTTCTGCCACTGAACTCCTGCATCCACCCCAAGCACCGGGATGCAGAGCAGCAGCCCTGACCTCCATGCACACAGAGACAGCAGCAGGTCAGAAAAGAAGCCATGCTCTGGTAAAGGACAGATGTTCCTGAACAGAAGCCATGAGGGAACCTCGCCTCTGTCACACAGCATCCCCCCCCCCCGCCCCTGTGTTCACACCCCCCGAGAAACCAACATTCCTCTCCCTCCTGAGCCAGCCCAACTTCAGACAATAGCAGCCATGCAGCCTTCCTGTCACCGATCCAGATAATGCCACTGTCAAGTATCCAATCATTAATACGAAGCACCATCCCTGCAACATGATTGGGTCTCTTCATTTCCCCAGAGCTGTCACTCCCTGCTGACCATTAATTTTCAATTGCCCAACTACTAATCCCTTTATGCCGCATCCAGAGTTTAAGTTTTTTTCTAGTACTTCCTGGGAACCAGGTGACCACATGAGCTTTTTGCCTCAGGTCACATTTTAGGTATTTAAGGAGAGCTCTCCCTGAGCTCGCTCTCTTGCCTCTTGCTTCTTCCTCTCCTAACCCCATCCTACCTTGTTGGTTCCAAATCTAGGCCGGTTCAGTCCACGTGTGTTGCTGGTCAACTCATGATCCCCCCCCCTTAATTGTGTTCCATTTTTCACTGCATGATCTACTCGTCTCGTTGGACAGGTAAAGAAATAATTATTTAGCAACACAGTCTCTGTGTCTGTTCACGGGCTCTGGGAATTCTGACTCCCGTATACACAGGTTATGATCCCATATTTTATGCCTATTGCCATTTAATATTCATAATTCCCCAAACATATTGATAACATAAGGCAATTTGGCTAGCATTCATGCCTGTGATGCTCTAGAAATTTTCCCAATCTCTATGGTCTATACCACAGAGATCAGGGAAATTCCTAGATTGTTGCTGGTGTTGTGATATCACTTGGAAGTGACATCACCAACTCAGTGAAACTACCCCTTCACACACTCTGCCCCCCAAAAGCTCCCAATGGTTTCCATGCTAGCACAGGACTGGCGACCCTAATCGGAAGCAGACCCAAACAAAATATCCAAAAGACAGAAGCATTTAGCCCATGACCACTTAGCAATTCCCCAGTGGGTGCTCCCTACCAACACAGAAGGTCCAGGTTATTACTGTATAGAACTCTATGGCTCTCTACAGCATTCTGGCTAACAGGAGTTTTCATAGAAAGGCTTTCTTCTCCCAGCCTTCCAGGACATCTGCTAGAGAATATAACATCAAGCAATGAAAATCTGTCAAACAGCAACAAATCCCTTAAGGCAGGATAAAAATATGGCGGTCCTTCTTGGTGGCATGAAAGGGAAGAAACTTATGTGGCCAACAGAAAGTATTACATAAGATGAAAAAGCTGAAATTGTGGGCAAAACACTTTGAAACCCACACAAAATGTCAAAGAACTTCTTTCTTCTGTGGATGACTTTCTCAAGCCTTCGTTCCACCACATTACTCTTGTGGTTCCTCTAGAGACACTTCCCTGTGCGCTGGATTCTCTGGGGTTTTTTTCTTTGTTTCTCTGAGATGTGACTCACTATTTCCATGTCCCTTTTGGAGGAAGGGTGGGATAAAAACTGAATAATTTTTAGTGTATAAATTCTAACCCTGAAGGTTTACTTAAATCACAATCGTTTATACTCTGTTGTTAGGCTGACTGCCCACAGAGCTTCTTATGCGGAGTTTTTGGGAGCATCCACACAAATGTCATCCCCTAACAGGGTTGCCAGGTCTGGGCTGGAAAATACCCGGAGTCTTTGGGGGTGGAGCCAGGAGAGGGCGGGGCTTGGGGAGGGGCCTCAGCATGGTACAGTGCCATGGAGTCCACCCTTCAAAGCAGCCATTTCCTCCAGGGGAGCTGATCTTTGTTAGCTGGAGATCAGTTGCTAAAGTGGGAGATCTCCAGGCAACCCTATCCTCTCATCATTCACTTTCCATGATTCCCCCCCTGCTTTGCTAGATCTTTGATAGATTATTTGGAAAGATGACAGTCAAAGCACCTTTGCATGCAGTGTGAATGGGAAGGTGTGCATTTTCTCAGGTCCCACCCACAGCCAGTGGCCTTTCCCTGACCTTAGTCCCCTGTGATGGCCATTTCCCTCTGCCACCGGAGGGCTTTTTCAACCTTTAAAAAATTGGCAAATACTAGATCACTATAGTGTTATAGTGATTGATAACCGCAGCCCGTTAATTCCTTTGAATTGCCAGCTGTCATGTTAAAAAAAAAAAGTCTGCCATCAGGCCTTTTTTTTTTGTAGCGAGAGCCCCTTCCCCTTACACCTCGGCAGCAGAAAGGGCTAGAGGAGAGGTGCTGAAGTCATTTGCTACAAGGGCCGGATCTGACATAAATGTCACTTCGTTGGTGCGGGCCATGTGTGCCCAAAAACATAATGCCACGCAGGGGTCATTTCCTGCAGGAGCGCACAGGAGCGGAGCTCCGGAAATAAAGAGCCCAGGGGGTGGGCACATGCAACAAGCCCCACCCCCTGCTCCCAGCAGCCCTCAGTCAGAGCAAGAAGCAGCCAAGTAAGTTGCAGAGCCCCCCCCGGCCCCCGGTCCAAAACAGTCCAGTGGCACCTTTAAGACCAAGTTTTATTCAGGTACAAGCTCTCCCTCCTCTGTGAGGAGAGACCTGCATGTCCCCCCCCCCGCACAAATAGCTAGCAATCCAAAACAGTCCAGTGGAGCCTGAGTGGTGGGTGTTGCCTTCTGACACACTTCCGGTGATGTCAGGGGGTGTGGCATACGCAAATATGTTACGCTAATGAGTTATGCTAATGAGCTCCTGCACCTCTTTTTCTACGAAATGACCCCTGATGCCAGGTACCAGAGATATAAACTGCATAAAGGACAGCAGCTGGTAAGCTCCGAGTTGTTGTATCCTCACTGCAAGGCCCCATGGGCTGGGAGGGTGGTGCAGAGGAAACCCCACTTGGGCGGACTGGAGAACCAGCGGTGCAGCACTGGGCAGATGCTCCCACACTGCTTGACTGCTGCAGACAAGGTTGTTTCGCCATGCTGAAGCTCCGCCCACTTCCCCCAAGCAGTCTCCTGTTCCCTCCCTTGCACTAGTTACTTGCAGGCCACCTAAGAGCCCTGGACGGGCCGCTTCCAGCCCACGGGCCTTATGTTTGACACCCTTGGGCTAGAGACTTTTTTTTTTTAATGAAAACTGGGATTCAAAGGAATTAGTAGATTGTTGGGAATAGATCATTATAACACTGTTGTGCTATAGTGTGATAGAAAATAGACAAAAATTAAAATACTCCCCCCCTCCTCGGAAAGCCCTGTGATGGCGTAGCAAGGGGAGTGCAAGGAAAATGGCAGCTGATGAAAGGAAGTACACACAAAACTCCTGTGTGCTCTCTCCATTGCCAGTGTGTTCAGCATGTGCAGCGACAATGACAGAGACATGGAGAATCCCGTCTGTGTGAATGCAGCATTAAATACCCTTGGTTATTCTGGGTTCAACTGGATTATATGGCTTTCACTCCTGTGGTTCAACACGCAAAAATATTCCAAATAATGAATGCGCTGCTGCCAATATCACACAAGGCTCTTAGGCTCCAGCCAAGAGTTTTAAGAACATGAGTGCACATGCAAGAAAAGAAAGCGAATACTCGGAATTATTCTAGGATTCGAGAACACTAGAAAGGACTTGCTAGATAAGATCAAACATCTGTCTAGCCCAGCATCCTGTTTCCAACAGTGGACAGCTAGACACTTTTGAAAGTCCTCGAACCAGCTATGAAGGCAAGAGCTCCCCTCCCCCACATGAAAAGAAATACTGCCTTTGAGCCCGGAAATTCCCATTAAGTATGGGAGAGATGTCTGCTTCCTGCACTGGCCTAATCCTCTTTTAAAGGCTTTGACAGCCTCTTGCGACAGTTAACTTCATAAGTTAATTATGCATTGTGTGAAGGACTTCCTTTTGCTTGTTCCGAACCCGCTGCTACACAATTTTAACAGGTGACTCAGAATGCTAACGTGATAAGGAGAGAAAAGGAGAAGGTTCTTCCTATTCATATTCCCCACACCTTGTGGCGGGAAGTGCTGTGAAGTTGCAGTCAAATTACAGCAAATCCACAGAAACAAAACAGAGGTGGTTGGCCATTGCCTGTCTGTCTGGACTTCCTTAGTGGTCTCCCATCCAAGACCTTACATGTAAGGCAGAGAAGGAGAAGAAGAGGAGACTGAGTTTATACCCCGCCCTTCACTCGGAGTATCAGAGCGGCTTACAATCTCCTTCCCTGTGAGGTAGGTGGGGCTGAGAGAGCTCTGAGAGAACTGTGACTGACCCAAGATCACCCAGCAGCTGCACGTGGAGGAGTGGGGAATCAAACCTGGTTCGCCAGATTAGTCTGCCGCTCTTAACCACTACACCTTGGCCATCCAGCTCATAATTTTCAATTTCAATTTATTACAGGTCTATATGACCGAAGTCTTGACCAAAAGAGAATGCAAAAGGGGTAAAATAGGTACATAAAATTGACATAAGATATGACAAGTACATAGTCACAATCAGTAAACATAATTTTCTAAATCTCAATCCCCCTTTCCTTTAGGCAATTGTTTTCTAATCCAAAAAGCCTCCCAGAGTTTTTCCTTTCAGTAAAGGTGTAGTGAGTAAGTGCCTTGAGTTTTTGTTTTCAGTCCCCATCCTAATAATCCTCTAGCCTATACGTAAGTATGACAAGCCTCTTCGAATATTTTTATAAGGCATGGTAATATGGACAGGGTTGTCTTCCCTCCCCCAGCAGAGTTCTTGGGCCTTTAACAGACAGAAGTGAAACAGGCAAAGCTTCATCTGCTGGATTTCTACCTGCTGCACAGGCACAGGAACCTTGCCAGACCCCCCCCCCCAAAAAAAGAGTACCAGTTTACCAGCTTATCATGAGTCATCCTGTCTTGTGTTGTGAACAGCCTAAAATTTGTAAAAGCATGACAACTATCTGCAAAATACCACAGCCACTTCCTCTCTGAGTTCTAAAACTTTACTGATCTCCAGGGGAGATCTGAGAACACACCAAGAAAACAGATGTTAGCATTTAGCTGGAGCAAGAAGTCAGAAGCAGACTCCTAAGCAAGAAGTGGTGAATTGAGAATATAAGAAGAGCCAGGTTGGTGTAGTGGTTTAAGAGTGGCAGACTCTTAATCTGGAGAACCGGGTCTGATTCGCCTCTCCTCTGTAAACCAGGCAAACCCCCTCTGTTTATTGAGAGGCAATATGGAGGAGAACACCCCCATCTTACAGCACCCCAGGAGTGCATAAGCCAGGCAGACTTGACCTAAGTAGAAACAAGATGGATCCCAGACAGGCAGGCCTCAGAACTATGCCTCGGCAAAACCCCTGGAAGGTGTGACATCTTGGGTCTGACCCAGCTGCAGCCTCTCCCTCCACCCCGACATCTGCATACGCCGGACAATGGAACTGCCTCGCCCCAGAGCCAAAACCATTCAACCTGGATCGCTAATCCTCTCAACCTCCTCCTCACATGTCTATCACCTTTCCCACCTAATACAAAAGGAGGGCCACCAAGCAGCATTGTTCCTTTTTGATTACTTTAAATTAGGAATCCATCAGCCTCCGGAATCATCTGAGGAAGCCATCAGAGTTCCATCTCAAACTCTATTTTACATCCAAACCTCCTAAGAACATCTCCTGTTCTTTGTCCATACCTGGGAACCCTATTCAGCATTCCCAGACTCGTTGTGTTAATCCCATCAATTCTTTGTTTTATGGGGTGATCTCATTAGCATGCCCCCAAGTCTCATTTTCCCCATAACTAGGCAGCCACTGCTCCATTGCAGAGTGTCTTGTCTGGGCGCCTAGTGACAATGCACCCCCACCCCCCAATTGCTTGGGCCTTCTGTGAGATGCTGGTCCCTCACTCTCTCTCACTCTCCACGGAGTGCTGCTCTACAGGACAGGTAGCTATCAACCCAACACCCCTCTGCATTTCCCGCTAATCCCTTTATTTCTTAATTGATCTTGTGTGTGTCTTCTTGAGTGTTTATTGTATGTTAGTACTTTTATATTATTTTTCTTTAATAAAATCAATCTCTGTTTTACCTTTGGACTGGTTATTTGAGAGCTCTCCTAAGGGGAAAATCCCCGTAAAACATAGATGGAGATTCCTGCTAGTTACCTTCCTCTCGCAAAGCCATTTTGTCTCCTTTGTTAATTCCCCAACAAAAACGAGAGACAGCCCCTTTTGGGTTAACACCTCCGCATGCAGCCAGCTGGGTGACCTTGGGTCAGTCACAGTTCTCTCAGAACTGTTCTCTTAGGAGCAGTTCTCTAAGGGCTCTCTCAGCCCCACCTGTCTCACAGGGTGTCTGTTGTGGGGAGAGGAAGGGGAAAGGAGACTGTAAGCTGCTATGAGACTCCAAATGAAGGGTGGGTTGTTGTTGTTCTTCACCATCAGACCAGTGGTCTGTCCAGTCCAGCAACACTGGCCAACCAGTTCCTCTGGGGAGCTAACAACAGGCCCTGGAGGCTGAGACCTTCCCCTGATGTTGCCTCCTGGCTCTGGGATTCAGAGGATTGATGGTAGAAAGTGCTGTCAAGTCACAAGTGACTTATGGCTACCCCCATGGGGTTTTCAAGGCAAGAGAAGTTCAGAGGTGGTTTGCCATTGCTTGCCTCTGCTTCATGACCCTGGTATTCCTGGAAGGGCTTTCATCCAAATTCTAGCCAGGGCCAACCCAGCTCAGCTTCTGAGATTTGGTGGGATCAAACCAGCCTGGGCTATCCTAGAGGTTTAGTACCTCTGAATGTGGAGGTTCCCGTCAGTCTGCATTGCTAGTAGCCACTGACAGACCTAGATCAGGAAGGCTTTCACTCCACTCTCCTGGCTTTCTGCAAACCATGTAAAATTGATTCAGGTGGGTATTTCCTGTACACTACTGTACATAGACACATTGCACACATAGACACCACCTTATACCAGAAAGCTACTGACAAACATATTTACATGCCTCCAGCTACCATCCTAAACATACCAAGCAATCCATTGTATACAGCCAGGCTCACAACTACAACCACACCTATTCCAATCCTACAGACAGAGATTCTCACCTGAGGGATCTACAACACACCTTTTTTGGACCTAAAATATCCACCTGATGAAGTCAAGAAACAGATTAACAAAGCCAGAACGATACCCAGAGAAAACCTGTTGCAAGACAGGCCCAAAAGAGACAGTAACAGAACACCACTAGTGGTCACATAGAACTCTCAGCTCAAAACAGTTCGATGCATTATCATCTAGTAAGAACCAATGCTCCCTCTAAGCTGTGGAGTCTTGTGAGCAAAAATTCTACTTTGTGAGCTGCTGGCATTAAAGTTGTGAGCGAGTGGTTTGGCTACTGCATAAATTAGTTTGCTCTGGAGCCATCTTTCCTGAGCTAAGACAAAAATGTGTGAGCCGGAAGCTAAAAAACTGTGAGCTAGCTCACACTAACTCAGTTTAGAGGGAACACTGGTTAGAACCTCTACTGAATAATGACAGTTCTCTTTCACAAGTACTTGGGGAGGGGCAAACCTTTTCTTGCCCATAGGCAGCCCCCCACTCTTAAACTACTCCTCACCCCCAATAATACAGCATCTAATTTGAACATGGACACTGGTACCAGAGCTTGCAATAAACCAAGATGCCAACTTAGCTGCCACGTACACCCAGACAATGCAATCACTGGACCTAACATCAACTACACCATCTCAGGCTCATTCTCTTGCTCATCTTCTAACATTGTATATGCCATTAAATGCCAACAATGCCCTTCGGTTCTCCACACAGGACAAACTGGTCAAATCCTACGCCAAAGGATAAATGGACACAAATCTGATATCACGAAACTGAGAAACCTGTAGGAGAACACGTCAGCCTTCCAGGACATTCAGTGGGGGGGACCTCAAAGTAGCTGTGTTATTACAGAACAACTTCAGAAACACACTAGAATGGGAGATTGTTTAGTTACAAGCTATTACAGCAGGCTGTGGAAGGTCGGTAGTTCAGCAGTTCAAGACCCGGGTGTGCCGCATGACGGAGTGAGCTCCCGTCTCTAGTTCCACCTCCTGCCAACCTAGCGGTTCGAAAGCAAGAAATTGCAAGTAGATAAATAGGTACCACTTCAGTGGGAAGGTAACAGCGTTCCGTGCGCCTTGGTGTTTAGTCATGCTGGCCACATGACCACGGAAATGTCTTCGGACAGCGCTGGCTCTTCGGCTTTGAAACCGAGATGAGCACCGCAACCCTAGAGTCGGATTCGACTGGCTTTCGAGCAAGGGAACCTTTTTATTACAACACAGAGACATTTCTTATTTCACTACACATGCTAATGTCATTCAGTTCTTGCATCTGTTTGTAAACTCCTTTATTATGTTGTATGCTACTAAATTTGCTACTATTCACAGGTCTTACCAATCACCTTCATCCAGTCTTAGCTATATTTACTGCTTAGTTACTTATGCATCTTGACTCTCATTGGCAACATCCTTCTCATGCTACCTATATGTAATGGTTGCGGTTTCACTGTATCTGAAGAAGTGTGCGTGCACATGAATGCACCCAGGATAAAACTTTGTTGGTCTTAAAGGTGCCCCTGGACTCAGACTTTGTGATGCAAAACTGAATTTTTCAAGAGAGTTGTTCTTTGCAGGCAATTGAGTTGCACTGCACTGAACGACTCACAAAGTAACGAAGATGAATTATTAGGGTCTGTGATCTATACTACTGTGTTTAGCTTACCGAAAAACTAGGATCCTGCTATAAATGTATCATTTAACACGTCTTGTTAATGTTTATCCTTTGCATCAATTCTGTTTTTAGATTTCTGATTGGTTCTACAACCCTAATCCTATTGGACTGTTTACTGAATACCCCTCCTGCCGATTGTATTGAGTCATTCTGTGTAAACCGCATTGAGTGCAAGTGAGAAAATGACATGATAAAATAAAAAAATAATAATAAGTCGGAAGTGACTTGAGGGTACTCAACACACACATTGTAGTCTATAGCCCTGCCAAGAGGATGTTTGTTCACTGGGTTAAAGCAAGAGAGGGAAGTTATTGTCCCACACTTCCCACCTTCAGCAAGAAGATGCAGGACTTGGCCGGTTTCATCTAGTAGGGGAGTACTCCTCGCGCCAGACAAAGAGCTATCCACCGAGAGGAGATACGGAACCTCCGTGTCCAGAGAGAGGGGGGCAGCCCCGGCTACCGGAGGCTGAGCCAGACCGCAGTCGTGTCTCTTGCTGCTTCTCCTAAGGATCCGGCTGGATGAACCTTTGGTTTGGTCACGCAAAGTTGTGCCTCCGTTCCCGGGCGTGCGCCAGCTGCACCCCCCGTTTCCCCACGGCAGGCGGAATCACAGCTGCCCTTCCCAGCCGGGACTCCACCCCCAGCCGCTTCTGAGTGGCCTCCGGCTCTCCAATGCGCTGGGCGGGTCCCGGGGAGGATGCCCTGCCCAGCAGTCCCCCCTCCATCCCCGCGCGGCTCCCTCTCCGTCTGTCCAGCCCTGCCCTGCCCTGCCCTGCCCAGCCGGCCCACTGCTGCCACCGCCTTCGCCTGGACTTCCCTTTGCTTTGCTACTGCAGCGCCAGGTAGGATCCCGAAGGGGTCGCTTGAGGGGGATATCCGGGGGAGGGCGCGCCAGGACGGAGCCCGGCGGTTTCCTTTCCCCCGGGGAGCCGCGCTTGGAGCTGCTCGTTCCCAGCCGGGCGGACGGAGTGCAGACGCGTTGCAGAAATGCTGCCGGGGCGGGGGGCGCGCGTGGGCGTCGAGGGGATCCTGGGCTACTTTTAGGTGCGGGGGGGGGGGGCGGGGGGGCTGGGGGCGCAGCTTCGGACGGGAAATCAGAGACCAGGGCAGGAGATGACGCGTGAAGGTAAAGGGTTGGGAGGAGCCCCGGGGCTCGGGAAATCGGTGCGGTCTTGGGGTGGTGAAAACGAGATGGAGTGCGCGCTCCTTCGGGGTGGGGTGGTAGGCGCAGTTGAAGGGCGAGTCTCCTCCTCCTCCTCCTCTTCCGGCCCGCAGGTCCTTCTTTAGCAGAGTTGCGAGTTCTTTGCAGAAGTTTGGTGGGATCATCGCGGTGAGACCCGCACCTTCCTCGGAGAGCTGCACCTGCGCTTCCGCGTCCCTAAGGACGTTTGGTTTTTGCTGGGCGGCGGCATCCGGGAACAGGGAGTTGCAAACTGGACGCGGGACCTTTGGCCGGAGCCATCCGATCCGGTCTTGCAAAGGATTAGATACCTTTCTGGCCCCTGGACAGTCAGCAGCTGGAAACCATCAGAACTAAAAATGGAACCTCCGTGGCTCAGAGGCAAGATAGGCATGAATGCAAATTGCTGGGGAAATACAGTGGGGGAGGGCTGTTGTCTGTAAGGACTGTTTGTGGGCTTCCCAGAAGTTGGCCACTGCAGGGAAAAGGATGCTGGACTAGGCAAGTCCTTCATCTGGTCTGATAGCTGTGCTTTCTGTAATTAACCTCCCGATGGATCATGCTACAGGGATGGAGTTGCATGAGGCCTTTGGAGTTCTTTTTAGGGGAACCAGAGGCAGCAAAGGAAAAATAGGGACCAAGAGTGTCTCCAGTGCTCTAGTAGGTGTGGTTTCTGCACCTGCAGAACTTCCTCTTCTGCACAGTTGTTAAGCATAGGGGATGGTCTGCCTCCTTCTGTCTGGGTTATTCCAGCAGAAGAGGAAAACAGGAACATGCAGTGACAAAAGTGAACTCTGTGCCATGTTGCAATTCAGGATTAAAAGATGGCTCTGGAAAATGGGAAAGACGTATGAGGGATCAGATAGACTAATAGTCTAGTCCTGTGTGTGTTTACACATAAATCCGAATTTTCTATGGTATTTAATCCCCAGCAGCCAGGCATATTATTCTAGATATGCAGCTTCATCTCATCCTCAGCACAAAACACCCGTGTCAGTATAGAATAACAGTGCAATCTTGAACAGAGTTACACTTTTCCAAGTCCATTGAAATCAGCTGGCTCAGAAAGGTGTAACTCTATTCAGGATTGCACTGTCCTACAGCATTATGTGAAATCTGTCAGGATTGATGCCTAAGTGCCACCCTACATATTAAACAGGAGATCCCTGATCAAAGATTTTCTTTTAAATGATCTCAGTTAGTACCCGGGGGTATGAATTTTATCAAGGCTGCAGTGCTGGGGGAGGGTTTTAAAAAGACATTGCCCTAGACTGTTCTCTGATCAAATCGCCTGCCTGAAGCTGCTATTAGATGCTGAGGGGGAAGAAGGCATATTGCATTAAAAAAAAATCTAATAAAATAATCTTCTAAGAATGCATTGGTGCTGCTTTTTGGAGTAATGGCAAGAGAAGGGGTCTAGAAAAGAATTTTTCATTTCTGAAAACAAAATGCCCCAAATGCATCAAGATAAATCCTTGTTTCCATCTAACCTATTTGCCTTAAGTTATTATTTGTTTCTTGGATTCCTGAAGATCACCAAGAATTCTCTAGGTTTGAAGAACTCTGAAGTTTCCGGAATATAACATAGGAAAAATAAAAGTTTGAGGTTTGCAAAAAAAATTTTTTAATTAAGACAATCTGGAACATGATCCCTGTGGCAAACTGTTTTCTTTCTTTTTTCTTTTTAAGTAGGAAAAAGAAATAAACACAGCTTTTGGGAATTCATTACTTAGACTACATTCAATACTCTCTGCTATTCACTGTAGAACCTTTACTTTAAGGTAGATGTGGCTAACTTTGCTAAATGGCAAAATTATGGCTCTCGGGGGGGGGGGAGCTAGACTTATGTTTTTACTGTTTTCTTGTGACTTTAAGAGCAGCCTGACAGTAGAAATTTAACCAGAGGTGTGGAAATAATCATCTGATCCCCTATACCTGCAGGCACATCCTGCGTGTATGGTTCTGTTCCCTGTACCAGCTGCTGGCTACACGCATGGCATTCCTCTTAAAAATCAGGAAATGTAACAGATCAACTGTTTAGAAGCAGTCAGGATTTAACCCCCCTCCCTTCCCCTTCTCTGTCAAACAGCTGATCCACACAATTACTGCTGCACACACACTTGGGCAAGGACCAGTGACGGGGAAACTTTGCTTGTATAATTTCTGCATTTCAGGCTAGTGCTGAATGACTCAAGGCCAAAAAAAGCACTATGACTATTCTATTTGTATGGCAAGACCGCTTGTCTTCCTTCCCCATAACTTCCAATGTAATGTTTGGCATAGATTTTTATTAAAAGCCATGAAATCAACATTTATTTTTGGAAAGATCACATTCTGCCTGATGCCGCAAGCAAGTTTTTAAACTTTCCCCCATGCATAAAATGGCTTCACCCTGACCTGGATAAGCCAGGCTACCCTGATCTTGGAAACTAAGCAGGGTTGGCCCTAGTTAGCACTTGGATGGAGACCACAAAGGAAATCCAAGGGTCGCTACATGGAAGCAGGCAATGACAAGCCACCTCTGTTCATCTCTAGCCTTGAAAACCCTATGGCAGAGATGTCGAACTCATTTATTATGAGGGCTGGATCTGACATAAATGTCACTTTGTCAGACCGGGCCGTGTGTGCCATAAAACATAATGCCAGGTACTGGAGATATAAACTGTATAAAGGACAGCAGCTGGTAAGCTCCAGGTTGGTGTATCCTCTTTGCAAGGCCCCATGGGCTGGGAGAGGGGTGCAAAGGAAAACCCTTATGGGCAGACTGAAGAGCCAGTGGTGCGGCACTGGGCAGACACTCCCACGCTGCTTGACTGCTGCAGACGAGGTTGTTCTGCCGTGCTGAAACCACAATCGGAATGACTCTGCCTACTCCCTTCGAACAGTCTCCTGTTTCCTCCCTTGCACTAGTTGTTCACAGGCTGCCTAGGAGCCCTGGGTGGGCCAGTTCTGGCCCCCGGGCCATATGTTTGACACCCCTGTCCTGTGGGGTTGCCATGATTTGACTGCAGCTTGACAGAACTTTCAACTACCAAGATAGCTTCAGGAGTCATTCCTTCTACTCAGTACGGATACAAAAGTGCCTTAGGAATGTATGCGATTCTGGAAATTCTGGAATATATACGATTCGGAATCCAGCTTTTGAAACAAAACAAGGAGTGGCTAGTCCTTTATGTTTGCAAAGAGACTGATGTCTGATGAAAAGCTTAGCAGTCAGGAGTTGGTGAATCTGATTTCCTGTGGACGGAGTGTGGGGCATACGAGTATATGAGGCTTCCTTATATGAAGTCAGACTACTGGGCTACCTAGTTCAGTGCTGGCTGCTGTGACTGGCAGCAGCTCTCCAGGGTTTCGGTCAGAGAAAGCTCTTTCCTAACACCCGTGATCTTGCAACTGGAGATGCTGGCTTTTGAACCTGAGACCTGACGCATATAAAGCTTGTGTTCTGTATAAGACATCTGTTGCATAATTTTCCTTCTATCTTTCACAGTGATTGGGGTGGGGGAGTATTTGTATAAAGTTGGAATGAGACCTGCAAGATCACCGAGTTCGACTTCCCCTTTTCAGAATATATGAAATCATCCTGGGCTGATAACTGCTCAGCCCCTCTTTGAAAACCTGTAGGGCCTGTTTCTTGAAATAGCAGAAAGCTTCACACTGCTGCAGCTGTGAAAGTTATCTAGGCTAGTCTGCAAGGGCAGAAAAGAGCATGAGTCACAGTTGCTCATAACACACCCTCAAACTCACGTCTAGATCTTTTATGGAAGATGGCTAGGGATTGCTCAAGCATTTGGTGATTTAAGAGGCCACCCATTATTGACTTCCCCAGCAATGTGGGGTTGCAGTAGGAATGCTGGGTAAAAGCCCTTGAGTCATGCAACACAAAGCCCATCATACCTGCGCAGCAGCCTGCATGAATGGAATAAGTCATGTTCCAAGATAGAGCCATTTCCCAGAATTCTCTGCAGCGCACAGGGATTCCTCGTTCTGAAGGGTTTCCCAAGGATCAGAATTTTGGAAAACTACCTGAATATTGGGCACATGACACAATGCAAACTGAAACCAAGTCTTGATTGAAATGAGACCAACAACCTGTCTCTGGAACAGTTTTCAAAGCTGCCAGTTGATCAAACTAGGGTTAATGTGAAATGAATCCTTTAAAAAGCCACTAAATGCTGAAGACCAGTATACATCAGAAGTAAGCCCTGTTAGCTCAGTACAACACCTGAATACACAGGCATAGGACTAAGAAACAATGAACTGTAGAAAGAAAGAGCAGCAGGAAGAAAGGGTTTGTTTGGTCTGTGGATATATTCACACAAGTATTTGATCCATGTTTTATTATGCTGGGGATTCTTGTGGTATCCTGACATTAAATCTAATTGAGTTGCCACTGGAATATCTAGCAGCAGTCCCTAGGACCTTCACAGCTACCTTTGGGATCCCAAGTAATTCTTATGTCTTTATGCAAAGAAAGAGGTTAATATAGTATCTTTGTCAAGGGCAGCACTTTTGGAAGTTTTTTATCCACTGCAGGAATTTATGGGGTGGGTGTTAGATTTTTACCCCAGGAATTTTTAGTGAAACCCTGGTATTTTATAATGAAACAGAAGGTAAAGCAATAATCTGTTAAAAACAACACCACCCTTTTTTAAAAAAAAATCCCAGTGTTAAATCTTCCAGACAACCCAGATACCAGCTTAAGTGTTCAACTCAATAAAAATAGAGGGCCAGTTTGGCGTAGTGGTTAGGTGCGCGGACTCTAATCTGGGAGAACTGGGTTTGATTCCCCACTCCTCCAGTTGCAGCTGCTGTATGACCTTGAGCAAGCCATAGTTCTGTCAGAGCTGTTCTTGAAAACAGCAGTTTCTGTCAGAGCTCTCTCAGCTTCACCTACCTCACAGGGTGTCTGTTGTGGGGAGGTGAAGGGAAAGGAGATTCCAAGCTGCTCTGAGACTCTAGGTGAAGGGCGGGGTATAAATCCAATCTCTTCTTCTTCTTTAAAAAGAATACCTGTAGGATTAACTGTGCAGAATATCCCTAAGCATGTTTATTTAAGGCTGGGTATACAATACCATTGTATGAAATGTTAGTAAACACACATCTAGAATTCTAGCAGGGGTAAAAGGGGCAAGTGGGAAAAGAATGCTTACAGCTAGGCCCTTAGAAGTAACATTAACTGAGATGGGCCTTATTTCAGACCTTTGTAAACAGGCTTAGGGTTGCATTTTTCATAGTTAATTGACTCCCTAAGTTTGGGGCTACTCCAGAAACAATGCTGTCCAGAATCTTTGCCAGTGTCACCACCCTTAACAACTGGACTCTGACAAATCTTCAGTGTAACAGAGACTCCAGTGTGAGAAGCAAGAAGGGAGAAACTGTTTACACTGCGGCTAATAGCAGTGTGTGGATGCAAGGGAGGCAAAACTGTTACCAAGGAGACAGGATCGGAGGCAGTTATTCCAGGGAAGGGAAAAGCAGCCCCACCCTCTCAAATGCTAGGCCTGGTAGTTCAGTTCCATTCTTCCAAGATCCAAGCAGGGGAAAGCTTGGTTAAAGCGAGCGGTGGAAAAGATTCCTTGTCTGAGCAAAAAAAATCCATAACAGGAATTCCCTTAAGAACGTTTTGTGGCTTGCAAGATTAAAAGCTGAGCATACTGTCTGGTTTGCCGTTCCGTTCCTGTCATACTTTATGCTGGTTGGTTGGTATCCCCAAGAGCTGAAATGCTAAAGTTAACCTTATGAAGTCTCTCCACAGATAAATTTTGAACTCAGAAGCGGCAGCTCTCAAACTGTGTCCCAGGGTGCACCAACGTGTTGTTAACAGAGACCACAATGTGCTTTGGGGGGGAAATCTGGCCATCGGCTCATATGCTGCCACCACTCTCTCACCTGTCAGTGTAGGGAGGGTCCACATATAGCATTGATTCTCAACCACATTCTGCAGTGACATCATCCTTTGGGTGGGAGAAAGATATACAGGGATTCCTTGACACAATCCAAGCTGCAGCTGCTTGCTGGAGAGAGGAGGCTTCAATGATCCCTGGCTCAGCTCCCGGCATCTCTAGTAAAAGGAATCCTGGTAACAGGCCCTGGGGAAAGATCCCTTCTTACCCAAAATCTTGGAGAACCACCACCCGGCAGAGCACAGATTGCAGAGGTAGTGTCGGCTTGATCCAGCATATGTCCATATAAGCATCACTGCTGCCCGGGAAGAACAGGACAAAGTTGAGGATGGAAAGACAGTGGGAGGTAATGTCCCCTATTTAAGAAAGACCTCCCCCACCTGCCCATTTCTCTGGGAACTGGTTGCAACAATGCATCTATGTCAAATGTCAAGCAAAGCATGCCTCAACATTTTAATCCAGAAAAAAAATTTGTGCTACAGGTTTCAAGTATCTGGGAATCCCCATCAAAAGGGCTGCTACTCCAGGCTGTAACTTCAGTGCAATTTCCTTGCATAAGGACTCCTCTCCCTCCCCAAACAGCCTCCTTACTTCTCTCTTTGCAATCCAACCACTGTCAAGGGTGGAGCTGTTGATGGAGAGATGACAAACCCTCATTTCCCCTTGATCTTATGACCAATTCAGGTTGCCTGCCAGAGGCTGGTAAAAATAGCACCGAACCACTGCTAAGAACAAGGAGACCAGATTGAACAGGCAGTTAGGTTAAGATTATTCCCCCCCCCCCCAAAGCACAATGCTATACAAGTATTCTTATTTATAGATATATGTTTGTAAAGCACGATTCTCTCAGCACTCTGCAAAAAATAAAATAAAAAATTGCAAGCCGGATGATTTCAAACTGTACTAGCAACTGAAACCCTATTTAAAATTTTCCTAGGGAGAGTGTTATAAAAATAAAAGTTATGGGGATGACATGTGTCAAAGAAGCCAAGGTAGTAAGTAAGACCCGCTTTGAATAAATTGCTTGGAATGTTAACTTGCTTTTTTTTTTGGAATGATATGAATAAATCCAACTTTGCTAACACAGGACTTTTCATCCAACTCTCCCCCTTCTGCCCCCCCTTTCTATGCAGCGCTTTGTTTCTGCCACTTGATAATCTGAATTGAACCTCGTTTCCTCCACCTGATGACTTAAACTCTTTTCATTTCCAAAACTTGCCTTTGTGCATGATTCATGATTATCTTCCTCGGGCATGGCTTGGAGGAGGGTTGGAAATTCCTCTTCCAGAAGTGGGTGGCGGCGGGTGAGTGGGGATGTCTTCCGGCAACTCTTTGTTGGAATTTCTTAAATGCTAAATGAAATTATATTGGATTACATTTTTAGCAGATAAGAGCAAGGAAACCTGCCAATAAAATACCGCCTTCACACTTAAAATAGCCTATGGGAAGACTTGTCCCACAATATCCAGTGCTGATCCTCAGCTGTTTTTATCCCACTGTTGTTCTGAAGAGCTCAGGGGAGCATGCGTAAGGAGGGGGACCGCTTGCCCGATCAGGCCTCTGCCCCTTTTAATCTTCACAACAGCTTTGTGAGGTGGGCTGGAATGAGTGATCGCAACTTTTTCAAATGCACCTAGTGAAGCAGAACATGGATTTCAACCCAGTCCCCCAGTCCTAGCCTGACACTAATCACTGCACCACACTAGCAAACTAAGCAGAGGCGCTACCTCAGGTGGGTTGCAGATTATTCCACAGAAGGTTCTAGTCCACAAGAAAAAGCATTAGCTTGTTCACACATACTTAAGTTGGTCTTTTGTTGCACTGCAGTGACCTGAATCAAGCAAAGGAACCTGCTTTCTTCTTTTGTGAAATTTTACTCAGGAAGGGGAATTCAGCAAACGTGCTAAAAGTTAGCAGATTGGCAGTTACTCTTTGTGTTTTTACTGTGAAGGAGGATATTGGCATTTCCTCACTCAGGGACCAAAATACCAGGCCTGTTTTGTCTATGAAATCACAGGAACAACCCATCTGTCCTGCGATGAGCTCCCCTGTACCGTGCCTCCACACACTAAGGGGAACATTTTACCACACGTAAGGACTTAATGCTGATCTATAACCATTTAAAGTCTCTATGGTTTGGGTCAGGTCTCAGAGGGCAGCTGATTTGATTGGGCCACAGCTCAAAAGGCCCTGACCAGTCTTACCGTTTGATTGGAAGGGACTTTGTGCAAGAAACTTCTAGTATACAATGGAAAAACAATAGTTTGGTATAGTGGTAAAGATAACTAATTTGGGAGAACCGGGTTTGATTCCCCACTCTTCCCCATGCAGCTGCTGGCGTGACTTTGGGTCAGTCACAAGTTTTCGCAGAGCTGTTCTCTTATGAGCAGTCTTCAAAAGAGCTCTCTCAGCCCCACCTACCTCACAGTGTGTCTGTTGTGGGGAGGGGAAGGGAAAGGAGATTCTAAGCCCCTCTGAGACTCCGAGTGAAGGGCGACGTATAAATGCAATCTCCTCTTCTTCATTAGCTATTATCTATGGATGCAGCAAGGCATCTCTCTAGCTGTATGCTGAAATCTTTTCCAGGGAAAATCATAGTGAAAACCAGTTCAATTTTGTACTGCTTATGAAGATGGCTGCATTAGGCTTTTGTCTGCTGGTAAGACGCTGAATTGCAGGCTGTGGAAGGTCGGTAGTTCAGCAGTCCAAGACCCGAGTGTGCCGCATGACTGAGTGAGCTCCTGTCTCTAGTTCCAGCTCTTGCCAACCTAGCAGTTCGAAAGCAAGAAATTGCAAGTAGATAAATAGGTACCACTTCGGTGGGAAGGTAACAGCGTTCCGTGCACCTTGGTGTTTAGTCATGCCGGCCACATGACCACGGAAACGTCTTCGGACAGCGCTGGCTCTTCGGCTTTGAAACGGAGATGAGCACCACAACCCTAGAGTCGGATTTGACTGGCTTTCGAGCAAGGGAACCTTTATCTTTACTATCATTCAACCAACTAGAGCTCATAGAGCTGGAGGTGTTAGACTCCAGCAACCAATCTGTATGTTTTGTGGCCAGTGTTCTGAGGTGACATGGAAGCCAAGTGACTACCAAAAGCAAAAGGGCATGAGAATCCTCCTGGTGCAGGGAGTTCCACAGGCCAGTGGCCACTGCTAAAAAAGCCATGTACCTGTCAACTTAACCCCTAGTAGGCATACAGAGAGGAACATCAGTAATTGATTGCAACTCACAAGACTTCCCTGGTCTTAAGAGGTTAATACCAGGCAGGTGGACAGTAGCAACAAAACTGCAGTTAAGTAATCCACAATGCTTTTTATTTAAGAATGTGTGTCGCTGTAACATGCCTCCTATCAAACCAAAGGGGCCACACAGCCTCCTGTGATTTTGAATAGCCAGGCGTGTTTAAAAATAAAACCTTTCCCTCATTTCTAATATATAATTATGGTATCACATGTAAAGGCTTTGGGGTTTGCTGCCGTGAGGTGAATTTTGTGGTAAGCAAGTAGAACACTGAGATAAAAGTTAAATAAAAATAACACAGATGGTTTGTTTAGGTACAGGTGTTTTTAAAACACCCACACTTCAGCAGCACAGGCTTCCCAAAAATAGTCAAAAAGAAAGCCTGCCTGAGGTCTTTCCAATGGACACAGCTTCAGGTTTGATGTTAAATTTACTTCAACATATGAAATCACAGACATTAAGCTCTGAGTCACCAGTGAGCAACTGTGATGCAGGGACTTTCCTGAAAGGCCTTTATGTTGCTAACCGGCTTTTACAGGCCTAACTGTCATGATGTAGGGATGCCAACATCCCTGCAGGGCCTGGAAATCTCCTAGAATTACAACTGATTTCCAGATGACAGAGATCAGCTCTCCATGGAGAAAATGGCTGTTTCCGGAAGGTCTGTAGCTCGGCAGTTCAAGACCCTAGTGCCACGTGATGGAGTGAGCGCCCGTCTCTGGCCCCAGCTCCTGCCAACCTAGCAGTTCGGAAGCAAGAAATCGCAAGTAGATAAATAGGTACCGCTTCAGTGGGAAGGTAACAGCGTGTGCCTCGGCGTTTAGTCATGCCTGCCACATGACCATGGAAACGTCTTCGGACGCCATTTGGGGCCCTGGATTTGGCATAGGTCAGAGAATAGGAAACCAGTATGGCTTATATCTTGAGCACCCAAAAGCACATTAAAAAGTTAAGCACCCACAAGCAAATTGGCAGCCAATCCGGTTGCTGCAGAATAAGGTGCAGAAGACCATCTAACCCCAGGTAAAATCAGGGGATGATGTTCTGTGCTAGATGACGCTTATAGGGCGCTTTCAAGGTCAGCCGCACCTGTGACAGTGGTGAAGTCTGCAGATGACAGAAGCGTGGCAAGGACAGATGACTCCAGAAGGGAGGGTAGGTGGGGAAGGAGGCAATCCTAGCTCTCAAAGAGTTAACCACAAAGGATTGTGTCAGTGGGGATGCCACAGTTGCAACTGCCCATAATTGAATCATTCAGCCCCATTAAATGGAATCTTCACAAGGCCAGTCTTCTCATGCTGAAAGTATAAAGCTCTCCAGCCTGTGCTAATGAACAGATTTAGAAGATAGCTGTTTCCATGCCAGGTTTAATGAAGACAGAATGATCAATTGGAACACAACTAAAGAATGATCAATGCCGCCCCCCCCCCCCAAATGTCATTTAAAATTCTTCAGGCGGGAGAGCTCGAACTACCCATTTAAACACAAGAATCGCATGAAGCCAATTATTAAAAAGAGAGAACCACCCAGCTACATGTTCTGTCCATCGCTGCTCACAGCAAAACCCAGGCTCCAGAGTCTTGCCAATCAAACAACAAAGCCTCTTTTAATCAGAAAGTCCTCAGAAGAATAGTAGGAAGCGTTAACCCTCCCCCTCCAAGAAATAAAGTAGCTAACTGGGAATTTGGGACCCTCCCCCTTACCCCAAAAGCCTTTAAAGGTGGGAGAAGGAATTAAAGCAGCTGTGAAAGACGAATAGGCAATAAGCCTGCCCCCCCCCCCAAGCTCTAATGGACACCGAGCTAAGCCAATTAGAGAATGCGATTGTGCAATTTAAGTTTTGCACTTTGTTCTGCAACTGATTTGCATGCAGCATGTCTGTCAAGGAGAGAGGGAGGTCACTTCTATGGCTTTGCAAGAACAGTAACCAAGAGTAGTCATAGGGTTAAAAAAAGAGAGTTTTTATCCAACCTAAGCTTGTTGAAATGGGCAGTTTGGCCTACAGGCAAAAGAGCACACAGGTTTAGTTTTCATACCCTGTATACAGTCTGTCAAGCCAATGGAGCTTGCCTCAGGACGGGAGCATGGAATGCAACAGGCCACATTCCTAAGCACACAGCCTGATCCTTTACACGCTGTCTGGGAAGCGAGTCCTCCCGGAGTTCAAAGGGACTTGCATTCACAGCCTTCACAGGAAGCAAATCTCACAAGATTGGGTTGCATGTCTCATTTAGTGACTGTCAGCAGGGTCCACTTGGACTCTCCACAAATAGTCCTTCAATGCAACTGGGGGAACATGTACATTTCTGTAAAGAATATGGCTGGCGGGGGAGGGGCGGGAGTGGGACTGATTTGGACTGTGTTCAAATATCCTGAAAAAACCCCAGTTTCAGATAGTTGTTGGTTGGCACCAAGCTAAGGTGTGAAGCTGGGGGGAGGGTTATACCACTTGTACTAGAGCTGGTGTTTGTTGTGATGCTTGCATTCATAGGCCACAGTTGGTTGATTCAGATCTTATTGAAACTGTAGCCTCCCTCTAGCTGATTTTTCAACTAGGAAAAAGACAGGTATGCTAATGGGCTCCTGTCTTTTCCCCCTGCCAGGTCTAGAAGGTGCTGGTTTGGTTTAGAGGAACAGGGTGTGTGGGGAGAAAGAGAACTCCCCCCCCCCATTCCCCAGCATTGCAACCTCAATCCATACTGCACCCCCCATTTCTAAATTAAGACTAAATGCAGGGTTACCATTTTTAAAAAAGCAAAAAAGAAGACATTTCTCAACTGATTACTTCTTTAACAAGTGATTGACAGCAGAATAGGGCTACACGTGTCTACATACGTGTCACCCACCTTCCCTCGGTAAAGACCTCTGTGTGACACCTCTTACCAAAGGCCGTGGTGTGTGTGAGAGGATTGCCAAAGAGCTGGCAGAGACACTCAAACAAGGTCTCTTGAATAAAATTCCTATCTTTATTAAGAGAGTTAGTCAAGGTTAGATATTTAGGCAACTGGCCAGGCAGGACGCTTGGTCCGTTGCAAAACACAATACAGTTCTATTTCCTAAATGCTAATAACAAAATTACATAGATAAGCAGCAGAAATCCCCCATTAGAAAGCATGCAGTGGAGGGCCTCTGGGCTGACTTCACGTCTCTGGAGGGACAGCGGTCTCCCCAAGATTCTAAAAGCCAGCGAAGGACTGGTGAATCCCACCCCAATTTATACAGGCTGATCAAAGAGTTTCTCAATTTGTTAATTACATCAATTGACATTTTGGTGGCACATCAGTGAACAGGAGATTGCTTTGCACATTCCAAAAGTTACATTTTGTTTACAAAATGAAGTTAGATAACACCTTACATTCCATATTACAACTCTAAGGATGTTTATGTCCCTGTGTGTTCTTTATGTTTCCAGTATTGAAGATAAAACATTCATGACATTATCTCCAAGCAGGGGTATAAATCTCTGTGTCTCTGAAGTCAATTGCTTTGATGGCTTCTTTTTCCCATTTGGTTTTTCCTGCCAGGTACATTTTATTACTTTAAGGTTTTGTATTTCTTACACCTATGGGTCATTTACATTCATTCAGGTCCTGGGAACGGAATGTGTGGGTTTTCCTGCATACATGACAGCAAGGAGGTATCTGCCTAAACCAAAGGAAATTTGCAAAGAATCATGGGGTTTGGTTCAATAGAGCAGGTCAGGCTTGTTACTGAAGCTACAGGTAAAATGTATTAATATATAAATATGTTTCATTTTCTAATCCAAACCTCTACATTTCAAAATTTCTCACTACAGTGTTCACTGTGACAAATCTGATTGTAAATACCCCTACTATTTAAGTTATAACTGCTACTAACTAGGGATTTTCCTAACCTTCCAACCCCAAAAGAGGAAATTTTCATCAGTTTTTTTTTTTAAATAGCCCAAAAGAGTGTGGGCACCAAAAAAAGAGGGCATGTCCTCTAAAAAAAAAAAAAAAAAAGGCCATCTGTTTTGCCTTTCGAGTCCCACACTTTTGGCTATTTCATGCAAGACCCGTGTCTCATAGGACAACTGCTCAATTGTGGGAAAAGACATGAGTCCTCTGGATAGTTTGTCACGTGTAGTGGCCACGCCTATAACTCTTTGGGATGCAGGGCAGTGGCTTTCAGCCTGTTCCCTAGGGAATGCTTGGGTTTCTCAGAAGCTGATCAGGAATGTCTTGATAAGATCCGTAATGACAGAGAGGCTTTGATGCAATGTGACATTGGCAACCGGCACTCTTCTTTTCCCTGCAGTGCGCAGCGGGAAGGGAGTCGTGGGATGAGCACAAGGAGTGTTGCTGAGCCTTGACATGCTTAGCCCGTCTGCTGTGCAATCCGTGTCTCCCAGAACTGTTCTCAGACTCTTTTGCAACACACAGTGTTTTCAGTGGCAGACAAGCCAGCGCGAAAAGGGAAACCACTGGTGTAAACGCAGCAGAAGTTTGTTCCTGTCTAGCAAAAGAGCTCTAATTAAGTTTGCCACACTTGACAGACTGCAGCCATAATTCATGCAGCTTCCTGTGCAGCAGTAAGAACAGCAAGTGGATAGGAAGAATTTCTTTCCTTTTTGTGACCATCTATGGGCTTCATCCTGCAGTTTCCAAAAATACTAGGGAGCATTTTCCTGAACTTCAGCTGGATGAGTAAAGTGGAAACTAGCAGCTCCAAGCCAGGAAGGGGTGGTTCTAGCGCTACCTTATTAATCATCCTGTGTTCCGTAGCTCTGAAGGTAAATATCTTCAAGACAATTAGAAACTGAGGGTGGGAAGAATGGCCTTTCTCTCAGTGTAACATTAAGCAATCTCTTTTTGGGGGGGCAAAGAATAATACATAGAAGGAGGCAACCTAGTATATTAGTGAGCATATTGATAGATGGGGAAACCTAAACATAAGACAGTAAAAATCACTGGATCAGAGCAAGGTCTCTCTGGTGTAGCATCATGTTTCCCGACAGCACTAAGGCAGCAAGCCTACAAACACTTTCTTTAGAGTAAGCCTCATAGAACAAAATGGGACTTAAACCATTTATATTCTCATTAGCGAAAGCTTTGTAGAGGATTAATCTATCAAACCAGTGTTGCAAATAAATCCCCATAAGTTACTAGTCCACAACAATTAGGTAGACATATACATATTTTTGTCATTTGTGGCTTGAAATGCCAACGGAATAATTTTTTTCTGAAGCTGCTGCCCAGACTGGAGGCAATTATTTCTAACCGCAAACAAGCTGTCAAATAGATCAAACTATTTGCAGTCTTAATTTTTTTTAAAATGCACATCTGGATCCCCCCAGAAGCAAAGTCCTGAGCTGGAAGAGCTATCAGTTTGATCTGAGATGGCACTTTAGCAAAATTCACTCACCGATGCTAAAGGAGTGGCTCTTTCATGTGAATTAAAGAGTACCATTTCACCTTAAAGACTTCCAGAATGATTATTTCCTGAAGAAGAGCCAACCTCATCAGATGCATGAGGTGTGTTCTCAGTTGGGTATAATGGTAAACAGTGAAATGCATAAGCAATGAAGTGCGAGTGGGAAAGCCTCTAACATCTGTCAACAAAATTCATATATACACAAGAAGCAGAGTGACCATTTACGGCAGTGGCAATTGGCTGCAACATCATTCTTCCTAAACTTGCTAAGCTAATTTAATACGTGTAGTGTAAGAGGAAACTGTTATCATAATTGGATAGTGACAAACTTCCTGATCTAGTTCTGCAAATTTCGTGCATTTCTACACAAACCATAGATATGC
Source organism: Gekko japonicus (assembly GCF_001447785.1). Classification (NCBI taxonomy): domain Eukaryota; kingdom Metazoa; phylum Chordata; class Lepidosauria; order Squamata; family Gekkonidae; genus Gekko; species Gekko japonicus. Next base: position 170,637 of record NW_015169173.1, read on the forward strand.
AAGGGAAAAGAACATTTCCTTTGCAAAAGCTAACCTCTTGCTCCTAACATACTAATTATAACCAGAATTGGCAGAGTCGTGGCTCGCTACTGTTGCTTATTTCCATTTAAAAAAACAACAAGGTTTACTTAGATAATCCATGTATGTTTACTGAAACTCTGCAGTGTCCAGGGAACTGTTCCATTTTGGCAGTGCCATTAAATCTTTGCAGTGCTGGCAGTTTCATCCTGTGCAGAGTTAAGTGTGCATAGACCCACTGAAATGAGAGGACTTTCTGACTAGAAGATAGCAAGGCCAAAACAATGACTCTTGCAGAGATGCAATGGACAGCTTCCTCTGAGAACAAGTAGTTCTGCGGAACCTTTGCATCAGGAATGGTTGAGAGATCCACTCCCACCCAATATACAAAAAACAGGTTGCAAAGTCAGAGCAGTAGATCATTCAGAGTTGCAATGGGCCACCTCTTTGTGGGTAATTAGAGCACGTGGCTTGGCAATTACAGCTCTAAACCAAGTTGTCTTAAAAAAAAAAGATAAAGATAAAGTGTTTCCAAAACTGCAAAGGATTTTTTTCCAGGATGGACCAAGGCCCTCAGTTCCATCTGATCCCAACCACAAGATCTGGAGACATTTGGAATCTGGAAAGATCAGCTCTGTGCAATGTCATGTGCGAGAAGAGAAAAACGCTTGCCCATATTAGGAACTTATGAATAAGAGCTGCATTTTAAACAGCTGTATTTAGTAAATGTTTCCACAAAACTTTTTTTTTTAATGCAGCTGCATTTCAGGCTAAAATTGCTGGAAGAACAGAACTGAAAATAAGCATCCAGCTGTTCCTGGTTTGAAAAGCTTGTTGCACAGTGTCGGTCCCGGGGAGAACAATGGATATTTATCCTTTGACAACACTGCAGCTCTGTAGCGTGAATGCACTAGTTTCTCTCTCTCTCTCTCTCTCTCTCTCTATTTTTGGAATCTTGATCTGGCAACTCTCAGTTTGGAATGGAAGCTGCTGAGACAATTGAGCCCCAGGCTTTGCACTTCTAAGCCTTCCTGGACTGTGTAGCCTTTGTGTATTCTTATATTCACAACTGAAATACTGAATTTTCAAGCAAATGCTGTGTGGCACTATTAAAAGATAGCTATGCTGGGAGGTTGCGTGCAAGACAGATATGTTACCGTTAATTGGACTTGTGAGCTCATCATATTCCTGTGGGTTTGTGTGTGGATCTGGAGAATTGTCTTTGTTTCAAAGCGCAAGTTTCTAGTCCTTGTTGTCAAGAGGAAAAACCTGGGGATATCTAAGAAGATGGTAGTGGTTTATCTAGAGCACGGGGAGAGGCTGTGGCTCGATGGAAAAGCCTCCATTTTGCGTGCAGAAGGTCCCAGGCTCAGTCCTCAGCTTTTCTAGTTAAAAGAACTAGGCAGAAGGTGATGTGAAAGACCTCAGCCTGAGACTCTGGAGAGCTGCTACCAGTCTGAGTGGACAATACTGACCTTGATGGACCGATGGTCTGATTCAATATCAGGCAGCTTCAACTGTGTCCCCAAAGATTATTGTACTGTAATGCTTACAACAGCCTTGTAAGATAGGTCAGTCTCACTGTAAACAGGATCCTGAGGCTGAATAGTGTGTCTAAGCCCACCTAGCCAGTTTTGTGGCTGAGACAGGATCTGAACCAGGGACCTCCCAGTTTATTCTCATAGCCACTGTAAACATGGTATTGCTGACTCAGACCATCCACTACTGGGTTCAGTTTTGGTAGCCACCGACAAGATGCCTCTGGAAAGAAGAGTGTGAAGGCAACAACTCTCCCCGTTGGGTTGTTCCCAAGCAGTTTGGGATTTAGAGACAAACTGCCTCTGTACATGGAGATTCCATTGGCTATTACGGTTAATGGTGTTGAGTGTGAAGATGTAGAAACCACAATGGGGAGGCCTCTGCCTTCTCATCTTAGCAGAACCACAAATTAATGGAATATCAACAGGCTTAAACTTCACATTGCCTCCAAATATTATTATTGCCATTATTATTAGCGATATGGTCAAACTAGTAGGTACTGAAAGCCAGGATGGTACAGCAGTTTCAGTGCAGGACTATGGCTGGGAAGACCTGGGTTCAAATCCACCCTCAGTCCTAAAGTGTTTACCTTACCTCATAGGGTTGTTGTGAGAATGAAAACCTCGTGCACCACACTGAGCTCTTTGGAATGCAAATGCAATAGACAGATCACTTGACCTATAGTAACAGTTGCTTTTTACAGATGGTTGCTTTGGCTGGGAGTCTGTATCTGCGTGGGTTACTTGAACAAGCTGTCCCTCGATCCCGTTTGTTGCGGCGAGTGGAAACATTTGCTGACCAAAAGCACATTTTTTTGTGCGTATGTCAGTGAAAGGACAGATTATTGCTAAGCTCCAAGCTGCGATTGAATTGGGTTGGGGGGGGCATTATGCCAAATACTGAGGACTGTATTTTCCTGCGACTGTAAAATAACTCAGAGGCCCTAACTGCACATTATACTGTTCACAGGTCCTCCCTGCGTCTGCTGGGATCCTATTGAGCAGACCGATGCTGGGAGTTATCTCGGTAAAACTTTGGATCCCAGGCATGTGAAAGGGGCACAACATGCTGGAAGAGGGGGCTTAAGCCTTCTCCCTGAACTGTTTCCGTAATTTGAAACACTGGGGAAACAGGGTCTACTTGAAAGTTTTTGTTAACAGAGCAAATAGCTCCCTGGTTCCAAATTGGGCCCCCGTATGCCTGAGAATCCCAAGTTTCAGTAGGGAATTCTCTCATGTCACACACACGCTACAAAACCTGCAAGATTCCAAAAGGAAGATTTTAAAAAAAAATATTTATTTTGCTCTCAGTCAAACATCCTCAAGGAAGCTTGGCAAGCTCAGTTAAAACTGGTTGCTTCCACACAGGTGGCTTTCTCTACCTTTGCTGCCAAACTGGAGCACAGGTTTTTCTTGGGCAGGTGCATCCACATGAATTTGTCCTCTGATCAACTACTTCCCAGGATTTCTCTCCTTTTTTAAAAAATTTTTTGTGTGTGTGCGCGTGTGTGCCTGCCTGGAAGTCATGGCTGATTTCTGGCGACCCCTAGTGGGGCTTGGATGCAAGGGACGTTCAAGGAGGTGGCTTGCCATTGCTTGCCCCTGCATCATGACCCTGGTATTCCTTGGAGGTCCCATCCAACTACTTGCCAGGATCGGCCCTGCTTAGCTTCTGAGATCTGATGGTATTGGACTGGCCTGGGCTATCCACGTCAGGGCTCTTCCCTGCCTGTCTCTAGCCTTGTGTGCTGTTTCTCAGACCAGCTTTGCTATAATCTTTTTGGGAAGAACACAATCCAAGCACTGCACGTTAGTGCACCATCTAGCTGAGAAGGTGCACATTTTTGAAAGTCCAACTCACATCAGCCAGGGGAAATGGCAGCTGACAGGAGAGTGCAGAAAGCTCTAGTATGGGTGTTGTGTGCCATTGCGAATGCCGCTGCCTCCACACAGCCGACATGCAGAAAACAGAAAAACCTTCCAGTGTCTGAAAATATAGTGAAACCAATTCAAAAACAGGCACGAAAATACCTAGAAGCAAAAGTAAAAGCCACTGCAAGAAGGAAAAACAGCAGCACACGGTTTAAAAACCATCAATAAAACAAAAAGACAGCTGAGATAACACAACACTTAGGAAACCAATGATGCCCCTGGCTCACACATTTTTGTCTTAGCTCAGGAAGGATGGCACCAGAGCAGACTAATTTATGCAGCAGGCAAATTGCTCACTCGTAATTTTAATGCCAGTAGCTCACAAAGTAGAATTTTTGCTCACAAGACTCCACAGCTTAGAGGGAGCATTGGTTGCAGACTGCTGCTGAGAGCCAGTGTGGTGTAGTAATTAAGTGCATGGGCTCTAATCTGGGAGAACCGGGTTTGATTCCCCACTCCTCCACTTGCACCTGTCTGGATGTCCTTGGGCAAGCCGTAGTTCTGATAAGAGCTGTTCTTAAAAAAGAGCAGTTTCTGTCAGAGCTCTCTCAGCCCCACCTACCTCACAGGGTGTCTGTTGTGGGGAGGGGAAGAGAAAGGAGTTTGTAAGCCGCTCTGAGACACCTTTGGGTAGTGAAGGGCGGGGTATAAATCCAATCCCTCCTCCTCCTCCTCCTTCTTCGAGAAGGGGAAGACAGAGACAGTTCGCCAGTATGATGATCCAGGCTCCAACCCATGATTACCTTTTCCTTATATGTGAAACTGGGACCAAATGATAGCCAAAATTACTTTGGGTCAAAATTGGGTTTGCAAGGGGCGAGTACGTCATCCCAATCGGGGCAGTTTTCTCTGGCACACCTGAACGCGGATGAAGCTGCCTTACCCTGCATCAGACCCTTTGTCCGTCAAAGTCAGTGTTGTCTACTTGGGCCGGCAGTGTCGCTCTGGGGTCTCAGGCTGAGGTCACCTCTTACTTAATCGCTTTAACTGGCGGTGCTGGGATTGAACCTGGGACCTTGTGCATGCCGGGCAGATGCTCTGCCGTTGAACGATGGCCTCTCCTCTCAGTAGGATGTGAACTCTGTGCTGAATTGAAGGGTGCGACACCTAGATTTATTCAGAGGGTTGGATTGCTGTGTTGCTGGCTGACTCACTGAGCTCACGGCTTGTGACAGTGGGTGGGTGTCTCGAAGAGAATTTTCTGTTGGTCTGAGATGTTTACCTAGGTTGTGATCCATAAACCAGCTAAACCAGAGCGCAAAAGCCAAAGCGACTTCCATCATGATCCTCAGCAATTGTAGATGAAGTCTGGTAGACACACGTAGGTAATCGCTAGGGCATACAGGGATGAACGCACCTGTTGCCTCCTATTCTCTGGAGTTCTGAGCACAGATCCCTCCTCAACCATGGAGCACGGTGGGTGACTTTGGGCCAGTTGCTGCCTTCCAGCTTCACGTGTCATGAGGATAAAATGGAAGAAGGAAATAACCATGTTCGCTGGCCTGAGTCTTTGTAGGGCAGTGAGATAAAAATATGATAGGCTGACAGCTGCGCAGATTAGAATTCTTACCGGACAAAAAAGGAACTTCTGCATGAGGTCCCCCCCCCCTGCGAGGATGCAGGGGGGAAAATACAAATGGATGAGTTTGGACAATGATCCCACACCTGAGCGGATAAATCCTGATCTGTGCTCTGCGACCTAGCCCAGCATTCATTTGCCTGCCCTGCCAAACAGTGGAGACCCTTGTGATTTTAGCAGAGCTTGTATAAAACAGACATCTGCTAATTTACGCAAAGATACGTCAGAGGACTAAAGCAGATTCTCTCATCTCTTCTCAGCTTGGTCATTCTTTTTTTTCCCCCCTCATTATTTTCCTCTTATTGTTCTGTGACCCCATTTTTCCCCTGGGGGGGGGGGAGACCTGGGTAGGAGAGACAGAGAGCTCTACTCTTGGTCTCTTTGTAATCTTTTCTTTATGTGCAAAGGTGCAAGTAGAGTCCAGGTGGAGGCAGTGCAGTGCAGCCGATCCGCTACAATCCATTAGTTCCCTGGGGAGAGTGATCCTGCTCTGATTCGGTGCTGATGCCCTGTGGGAGAGCTGAACATCTCCTCTGAACAAAGAGAACCATGGGCTACCAGGAAGTCCTAACTTTCATTCATTCGTTCATTCATGCATTCATTCATAATCTATAATATACCTGGGAGGAAGGTTAGCACCTGGCCCTTCTCAACTGATATTGATAATCTGTCATCCAGAAATTGCTGCTTCCCAAAGGACTTTCAAGTCAGGAAAGCAGTAAAAGTACACAACAAGGCTGATCAACTCAGTGATAAGAATCTCACCTGCTAGCAGGAAAGGGTCACAGATCAGTGGTAGAGCTCCTGCTTTATATTCCAGAGGTCCCAGGTTCAGTCCCTGGTATCTCCAGTTAAAGGCCAGAACATTTTGGAAAAGACCTTTTCTCTGCTTAAAATCCTGGAAAGAGCTAGAGCTACTTAGAATCGCCGGTATCAGGTTGACTGGGCAAATAGTTTCCTATGTTCCTCTCCTACCAAGGTTTTAAGCAGGAACAGGAGAAAATTCTGTAATAAACTGCATATTGTCACCCAAAGTCCTCAACTGTATTAAGATTCCATCTAATGCATCCTAGGAATGTGGCCAGTGAGGTGGCCAAACTTTGTCTGTGCTGCATCATTGCAGATGGAGGCTCATGAGACTGAATGTTCCTCTATACTAAGCAATCCTCCACACGCAGAAAACTAGCATTTCAGACTAGAGTCATGCTAGGTTTCTACATGCAAGGAATTTTAAAGCAGTTTTCCATGTTGTGGCAAGTACATCAGTCATCATATGTATATGGATCAAGATGTATAACATTTGCTATAAGTACACATTATGGTTTCCCAGATACACATCAAATTATTGCCTTTTGCAATAACTGGTTTTGTTTCTATTTGGAAAAACCCTTCATACACCAACTTGTAAAAAAGAAAACCAATAGTATTTGCTTGCCCCCTGCTGGTGACATGCAGAAGTGAACTATTTGCTGGTCCTAAGAAATAAAATGAGAGGGAAGGCGGCATTGGTACAGGCCAATCTTGTCAGATCTCATAAAGCAGAGTCAGTACTTGGATGGGAGACTACCAAGGAAGACTCTGCAGAGGACGGCAATGGCAAACCACAGCTCCTTCTCACTTGTCTTGAAAACCTTGCTAGGGTGGCCATAAGTTGGTTGGGTCTTGACAGCACTTAATGTGTGTAAGGAATGAAATAAACTCCGGTGTTTTGCTGAGCTGAAAACCGCAAAGGATTCTGGAGTTCCTATGATGAAGGCCTTAGTCAGCTGGGTCTCATTCTTCCAACTGTGTCCCCTTTTATTCAAGCAGAAGCTAGCAATCTATCTGTCATCCAGGAGTTACTGGCATTGTGAAGGAGTTATGTATCTGGACCATACAGGATATAGTTGATGTCTTTTAATACTTCTCCTCTTTTTAATAGTTACAATAGTATTTAGATCCTGTTGTGTAGCTGCTTGAAACATTAGAGAAAATAACTCAAGACTGTAATTGGTCCAGATGCCTCTGGCAAATCTACATGCAACTTTGGAAGAAGAGAAATTAATTCAGGGCATGATGCTGCCAGACTGAAGCAATTTTAAGTCCCGTGCATTTCATTAGGAGAAAAAGAGATACGTTCTCTGTCTTCCCATAGTGGCATCCTACAGCAAGCCTTTCTTTTTAGATAGAGGACAGATATTTTATTTATCAAATTTATATCCTGCTCCCTCTCCCCCGAACAGGACTCAGGGTGGCTAACAGCATGTAAAATACACCAATAGAAACAAAGCAAAGATACCAGAAGAGAAGAAGAAGAGATTGGATTTATACCCTGCCCTTCACTACCTGAAGGAGTCTCATAGTGGTTTACAATCCTTTTCCCTTCCCCTCCCCACAACAGACACCCTGTGAGGTAGGCGGGGCTGAGAGAGCTCTCTCGGGAACTGCTCATGAGAGAATAGCTCTGAAAGAACTTGTGACTTGATCCAAGGTCACTCCATCAGCTGCATGTGGAGGAGTGGGGAATCAAACCCGGTTCTCCCAGATTAGAGTCTGCACTCCTAACCAGTACACCAACCCAGCTGAGCTCTGAGCAGGAGCAGGAGACAGAGCTGCTAGAGGGGTGAGTGGTTTTTTTTTAAAAAAACTTGCTTTCAGCTGAGAGGATTCATCTGAGGATATTGTGTGGGAAAACTGTTTTGCAGTGTGTGGAAGCACTTAGAGTTGTTGCAAAGTCCTGGCTGATTGAGGGAGGAAGGGGCATTGTTTGACTGGGATTGACTGTAATTGACTGTAATTCAGTATTTAAGAAAGCACCTTGCCAGAGCACGAGCCGAAGGGCGAGCTAAAGGGCTCTTTGCCTAGGGACTCTTAGACTAGGGGCTCTGTAAGAAGCCCAAAAAGAGCCAGAAAGACAAGGCCCTAGGCTCTTTGTCTTTCTCGTAAAGTAATTTGACTTCGATAAGAAAAACACAAAAATACAGAAGTTTTAAAAGGGGGATTATATTTACTTATTTTAAAAGAATTATGAAGCCAGAATGCCAGCAGGGGGTTGGGGGCTATCCAGTGTTTTGCACGGAGTGTCACATGTATGACTATCTGCCCACTGGGCAGAAGTCTTGGGTGTGTCCTCGGTGCAAGGAGCTCCTGGTTCTCAGGGAACGTGTGTGCTCCCTTGAGGCCAAGGTGGCTGACCTGGAGAAGCAGAGACAGTCAGCTAGGCACACAGAAAAGACTCTCGGGGACTTGTTAGCTTCGTCCCACTCTGGATCTGGCAGCCCCGCTGCTGTCAGGGAGCATGAGGGTCTAGGGGAAACAGGGCACCATGCTGAGGATAAGGGGAATGTGCCCTCAGAAGGGACCTCTTCCCCAGCTGGTGAGCGGCTCTCCTTTTGCACCAAGGAACCATCCCTGAGCAGGGTGGGAGGGGGGCTCTTGGTAGTGGGTGATTCGATCCTTAGGCAGGTAGACAGCTGGGTGGCGAACCCGCGTACTGACCGTATGGTGACTTGCCTGCCTGGTGCGAAGGTAGCGGACATTACGCGTGTTTTAGATAGGCTGGTAGATAGTGCTGGGGAGGAGCCAGTGGTCGTGGTGCATGTCGGCACCAACGATGTGGGGAAATGCAGTCGTGAGGTCCTGGAGGAGAAATTTAGGCTGCTGGGCAGGAAACTTAGGTCCAGGACCTCCAAGGTAGCCTTCTCAGAAGTGTTACCTGTTCCACGCGCAGGGCCGGAGAGACAGGCAGAGATCAGGAGTCTCAATGCGTGGATGAGACGATGGTGTAGGGGGGAAGGGTTCAGGTTTGTTAGGCACTGGGATACTTTTTGGAACAAGAGGGAGCTGTACAGGCGAGACGGTCTCCACTTGTCCCGAGAAGGAACCAGGCTGCTGGCACTTAAAATCAAAAAGGTGGCAGAGCAGCTTTTAAACTGAATATTGGGGGAAAGCCGACAGGAGATGAAAAGTCTCTGGTTCGGGTTGGCTCATCTGAGAGAGGTGAGGGGGTACCGGTTGCTTTTCTACAGGGAGGTGGATTGAAATTGTCCACAGAGGCCATGGCTGGTGACATGGACTGCCGGACAACGACTCGAGATAGCAAGAGGAAGGATGCAGGCTTAACTTGTAAGGGAAATTACAGCTGTTTCTATACAAATGCTAGAAGTGTCCGAGGTAAAATCGGGGAGTTGGAGTGCTTGGTGTCGGAGGGAAAAATAGACATTGTGGGTATTTCTGAAACTTGGTGGGATGAGGAAAATCAGTGGGACACAGTGATTCCCGGTTATATATTATATCGGAAGGATAGGGGGGGAAGGGTTGGAGGTGGGGTAGCTCTGTATGTCAGAGAGGGTATAAAGTCTAGAAAGATTGAGAGGCTAAGTGAATTGGATTCGCTTCTGGAAGTTCTATGGGTTGAAATAGGGGGGCCAAAAGGAAACTTAACACTGGGAGTTTGTTATCGCCCACCAGATCAAAAGATAGAGGAGGATTATAAAATGATGAATGCCTTAAAGATAGCAACTAGACAAAAACACTGTGTAATAATAGGTGATTTTAACTACCCACACATTGATTGGGTCAATATGTGTTCTAGTCGGGAAAAAGAGATTGAGTTTCTAGACACTCTAAATGACTGTGCTATGGAGCAGATGGTCACGGAACCTACCAGGGGAGAGGCGATCCTTGATTTGGTCCTAAGTAACACTCAAGACCTGGTGAGAGATGTAAAAGTGATTGCACCGCTTGGAAACAGTGATCATAATGTTGTTGAGTTCATCATTTGTACAAATAGAGAATTGGCCAAAAAGACTCACACAACCATTTTTAACTTTAAAAGGGGTAATTTCTCTGATATGAGGGGACACGTGGGGAGGAAACTGAAAGGAAAAGTAGAAAGGGTCAAAACAATTGGGGAAGCTTGGGATCTATTTAAAACTACGATCCTAGAAGCTCAAAAAATATATATTCCGCAGGTTAGGAAAGGCACAAACAGGTATAGGAAAAAGCCTGCATGGTTAACAAACAGAGTAATGGAGGCTGTAAAAAGTAAAAAGAATTCCTTTAAGCAGTGGAAAGCTAGTCACAGTGAGGCTGATAAAACGGAACACAGGCTATGGCAAATAAAATGCAAGTCTGAGGTCAGGCAGGCAAAAAGGGAATATGAGGAGCATATAGCAAAAAACGTAAAAACCAACAATAAAACTTTCTTCAAATACATTAGAAACAGGAAACCAGCCAGGGAGGCAGTGGGGCCCTTGGACGACCAAGGGGTAAAAGGAGTATTGAAGGATGATAGGGAAATGGCTGAGAAGCTAAATGCATTTTTTGCCTCCGTCTTCACTGTGGAAGATGAGAAGTGCTTGCCCACTCCAGAACCACTGATTTCAGGAGGGGTGTTGGAAGACCTGAGTCAGATTGAGGTGATGAGAGAGGAGGTCCTAAAACTGATAGACAACTTAAAAACTGAAAAATCACCAGGCCCAGATGGCATACATCCGAGAGTTCTGAAAGAACTCAAATGTGAACTTGTAGATCTCCTGACAAAGATATGTAATCTTTCCTTAAAATCTGCCTCCATTCCTGAGGATTGGAAGGTAGCTAATGTCACTCCCATCTTTAAAAAGGGTTCCAGAGGAGATCCGGGAAATTACAGGCCAGTCAGTCTGACGTCGATACCGGGTAAATTGGTGGAAACCATTATTAAGGAAAGAATTAGTAGGCACATAGATGAACAAAACCTATTGAGGCAGACTCAGCACGGTTTCTGTAAGGGAAGATCTTGTCTCACTAACCTGTTAGTGTTCTTTGAGGGGGTGAACAAACATGTGGACAAGGGGGATCCAATAGATATTATTTACCTTGACTTCCAGAAAGCTTTTGATAAAGTTCCTCATCAAAGGCTCCTAAGTAAGCTCAAAAATCATGGGATAGAAGGACAAGTCCTTTTATGGATCAAAAACTGGCTAGTTCATAGAAAACAGAGAGTGAGTGTAGGTGGGCAATTTTCTCAGTGGAGGGTGGTAAGCAGTGGGGTACCGCAGGGATCAGTACTTGGTCCACTGCTTTTTAACTTGTTCATTAATGATTTGGAGATGGGAGTAAGCAGTGAAGTGGCTAAATTTGCGGATGATACAAAGTTGTTCAGGGTGGTGAAAACCAGTGAGGATTGTGAGGCACTCCAAGGGGATCTGTCAAGGATGGGCGAGTGGGCGTCAACATGGCAAATGGGGTTCAATGTGGCCAAGTGCAAGGTGATGCACATTGGAGCCAAAAATCCTAAATATAAATACACATTGATGGGGTCTGAACTGGCAGAGACTGAGCAAGAGAGAGATCTTGGAGTTGTAGTGGATAACTCACTGAAAATGTCGAGACAGTGTGTGACTGCAATAAAGAAGGCCAATGCTATGCTGGGGATTATTAGGAAGGGTATTGAAAACAGATCAGCCAATATCATAATGCCCCTATATAAATCAATGGAGAGACCTCATTTGGAATACTGTGTGCAGTTCTGGTCACCACACCTTAAAAAGGATATTATAGCTTTGGAAAAAGTTCAGAAAAGGGCAACTCGAATGATAAAAGGGTTGGAACACTTTCCCTATGAGGAAAGGTTAAAGCGCTTAGGGCTCTTTAGCTTGGAGAAAAGACGACTGAGGGGTGACATGATCGAGGTTTATAAGATTATGCATGGGAAAGAGCAGGTAGAGAAAGAGGTACTTTTCTCCCTTTCTCACAATACAAGAACTTGTGGGCACTCCATGAAACTGCAGAGCGGTCGGGTTAGAACGGATAAAAGGAAGTACTTCTTCACCCAAAGAGTGATTAACACATGGAATTCACTGCCACAGGAAGTGGTGGCGGCTACAAGCATGGACGGCTTCAAAAGGGAGTTAGATAAGCATATGGAGCAGAGGTCCATCAGTGGATATTAGCCACAAGGTATAGATAGGGGCTCTGGGGCAAGTGATGCTCTGTCTTCTTGGTGCTTGGGGGGGTCAACAGTGGGAGGGCTTCTAATGTCCTGGCCCCACTGGTGGACCTCCTGATGGCACTGGTATTTCTGGCCACTGTGTGACACAGAGTGTTGGACTGGATGGGCCTTTGGCCTGATCCAACATTGGCGTCTCTTATGTTCTTAAATTGGATCTCTACACCAAACTACCATAAATAATGTTTAAAACATAAAACGGTTAAAAACCTATCCTCGTGTTGCTATCTGGGCAAAAGTTTCCTGCTTAGGAAAACTACAGGGTGTTTTATTCCAGACTGTTCTTGTAACAGAACAGCTCCAATCAATGCTCCCTCCAGTTTGCTCTGGAGCCATCCATCCTGAGCTAAGACAAAAATCTGTGAGCTGGAGGCTAAAAAACTGTGAGCTAGCTCACACTAACTCAGCTTAGAGGGAACACTGGCTCTGATACCATTTCAGTGGTGACAAAGAAAGGTTTGTCAGATTCTAAGGCTTTCAAAATTGGTGCTTTTGTCAGAGCCATTTTTAACTCCCTGAAGACCTTCTCATATTGTGCATTCTACACTACCTAGTCCGTTTTATCCTTCTTTGTTAAGTCAGAGAGTGGGGCAGATATATTTCCCAAATGGGGTACAAATCTCCTATAATAGTTGACTAGACCAAGAAATGCACTTACTTGTTTCTTTGTTTTGGAGTTTTCCCATTTTTGAATGGCTTCTACCTTATCCCATAAGGGAGCAATATGCCCACTGCCCACTTTATTACCAAGGTAGGTAACTTCCATCATCCCTATTTGACATTTTTGTGTTTTGATAGCCAAGTTACCTTTCTGTATGGTTGCCAATACCATTCTTAAATGGTTTACATGGTCATTCATGTTGTTACTAAACACAGAAATATTATCCATCTAAGCAATAGCAAAGGGTCCCATTTCGCTTAAAAACTTATTGATTAATCTCTGAAAGGAGGCAGGGCTATTGTGTAGCCCAAAAGGTAGAACAAGGAACTCATATAACCCAAAAGCCATTTTAGGTATAGTGTTAAGATCATTTGCCAGAAACCATTGCATAGGTTAAAAGTAGAAATTATTTTGGCAGATCCTAGTAATTCTACTAGGGTATTTAACCCTGTGCATAGCATATGTGTCTGGAATAGTGATCTCCCGGGCTTTTTTGTTGTTGTTTTGAAAAAGAGGTGTTGGAACTCTCAAGAGGGAAATGAAGCGTTCAATCTGTATACTGAAAACTCATGAACTTTTAAACATTTTAAGAAGAATTTTGTTGAAGAGGTTCTGGAACTCCGTTCTGGTGTGTTCCTCCAGAAAAAAGAGCCCTAGCACTGATTTGTCTGAAGTCCATGCAGAACCTGATAGGCTTATGAATTAACACCAGGGGAGAGGCCCAAAGGCTTTGTGAGGGTCTAATTACCTTTAACCTCAGCATGCCAGATGCCTCCCATCCCACACTTTCTAGCACAATTCCCTTGACTTTCTAAAGGAGTGATCTAATAGGGGGATGATTCCCTGTATCAATGTCATGAATGGCCAGACTGGTCCTGCCTGGTTAGAGAGAAAGGTAAAAAGGTAAAGGTTCCCTTGCTCGAAAGCCAGTCAAGTCCGACTCTAGGGTTGCGGTGCTCATCTCCATTTCAAAGCTGAAGAGCCAGCGCTGTCCGAAGACGTTTCCGTGGTCATGTGGCCGGCATGACTAAACACCAAGGTGCACGGAACGCTGTTACCTTCCCACCGAAGTGGTCCCTATTTAAAAAGGTAAAGGTAAAGGTTCCCTTGCTCGAAAGCCAGTCGAATCCGACTCTAGGGTTGCGGTGCTCATCTCCGTTTCAAAGCCGAAGAGCCAGCACTGTCCGAAGATGTTTCCGTGGTCATGTGGCCGGCATGACTAAACACCAAGGTGCACGGAACGCTGTTACCTTCCCACCGAAGTGGTACCTATTTATCTACTTGCAATTTCTTGCTTTCGAACTGCTAGGTTGGCAGGAGCTGGAACTAGAGACAGGAGCTCACCCCGTCTTGCGGCACCCGGGTCTTGAACTGCTGAACTACTGACCTTCCACAGCCTGCAGTTCAGCATCTTAACCACTTGAGCCACCTATTTATCTACTTGCAGTTTCTTGCTTTCAAACTGCTAGGTTGGCAGGAGCTGGAACTAGAGATGGGAGCTCACTCCGTCATGCGGCAACTCGGGTCTCGAACTGCTGAGCTACTGACCTTCCACAGCCTGCAGTTCAGCGTCTTAACCACTTGAGCCACCGCAGCTCCTTAGAAAGAAAACAGGGGCAAATTCTTCTGGGACAGCCAAAAGTTCCTCTCTCTCTCTCTCTCTCTCTCTCTCTCTCTCTCTCTCTCTCTCCCCCCCTTCAAAAGCTGTTTTCCCCAGTTCAACATTTCAGTACCTTCCTGCTTATCATACTCTAGCAGCTCTAGATTTTCAAATGGTTCATGGCTCATGGATATCATTCTAATGCTAGAGAGACTTTAGCATATTTACCTGTACCACCTTGTTTTTTTCCTGAGGGCTCATCTGACCTGGTCACATAGGTACAACTCATTGAGCCGGCCCTCTACGGCAAAGGGACCTTTCCATGCAACTTTTAGTGTTTAGAGGCAAAAACACCACCACTTGATCACCACTTTCAAATTCTCTGAGTTTAGTGGTCTTGTGACGAAATAGCTGCCAGGCCTTAAAATGGATACCAGCCTGGTAGTTTCTTACGTGTGGGGGGGTACTTAGGGTTGTCAAGTTGATCTTCTGCCGGAAGTGACGTGACGACGGCAGGCACGCTGGGGGTGGGGCCATGGCCATACGAGGGAAAACCATAGAGTTTTCCCTCAGATTGCCGTGGCCCCGCCCCCAGCTTGCCGGGCATGGGCGCGTCACTTAGGGTGACGCGCACGTTGGGGTGGAGTTCCCCCGGGGGCCCAATCCGGTGGCGGCGGGGAATGGGCCTCTGGGGCAGGAGTTTCCCCACCCCCCGGGGGGACTTGGGTACTCCATAGGGAAAATGGAGCTGCCACACCTTCCTGCCTACACTTCCCAGCAGCCTTGAAGTGAGGGGAAAGAGCAGGAAAAGAGGGACACACCCCAGGGGCAAAGGGAGGCCAGGGAACACAAACGGGCCTAAATCTGAGAGGTTGCCAACTCTCCAGGAGGCGCCCAAAGATTGGTACCCACTTCCCAAGGTGGGGAATTTAGCCAGAGGGGTCTCACTGTCCCTCAAGGAAGGTGGTAACTCAATTCAGTGAGTGGTGCCAGTGTTTAACAAAGAGAAATAGTCACACCAAGCAGGGTGGGAAGGCCAAAACAGGGGCTTGTGAGCCACAGGACGGCACCTCAGTCTCCCAGGGCTGAGGGCGGGTCCCCGTTTCACCACAGGTCTTATCTTTGTTACCGTTTTGATTATGTTGAGCCTTGCTTTCTTTCTACCAGCTTCGTCATGTTGTTTAGTTGGTTTCCGGAATTTTAACATGTAATCTACCATGGAAGTTTTGTTTTTGGTGACTGATCCTCCCCCATTGTTCCTTTATCAAAGATAACGGGTCTTTTACCTTTCAAACATCCATCAGTTCAATAGGTGAGAACCCTGTAGGAGCTTGAGGGACCTCTCTACAGGCAAACAGAAAATGCTGCAATTTATCATACCAATCATAAGAAGAGACGAAGAAGAGATTGGATTCATACCTTGCCCTTCACTCGCGGTCTCAGAGTGGTTTACAATCTCCTTCCCTCCCCCTCCCCACAACAGACACCCTGTGAAGTAGGTGGGGCTGAGAGAGCTCTTTTAAGGACTGCTCTTGAGAGACAGAACTTGTGACTGACCCAAGGTCACACCAGCAGCTGCATGTGGAGGAGTGGGGAATCAAACCCAGTTCTCCCAGATTAGAGTCTGCGCTCTTAACCACTACACCAAACTGGCATTATTAAGTAAATATACCTTGATCATACTTTTAAAAGTTGCATTGAAATTTTCTGTTAATCCATTGGTCTGGGGTTGATAAGCAGTGGTAGTGAGATGCTTAATGCTGCAGGATTTCCACAGACAATTCGTGATGTCTGAAAGAAAAGTGGTTCCACAATCTCTCCTTATATATAATTGAGTAGAGGGTGCCAAAGTTCTAAAATGCACTCCTTTAGTGTATGGATGCTTGAACTGTCAGTCAGAAGACGCTGGCTGGGTTGACTGGCTGCTTTGTGCAGTCCCGCCCAGTGTTTCAAGGTCTTTTGCATATGGAAGCTGATTGGGCTTCACTCCATTCCACATCTCATACTCCCCCCCCCCCCCGCAAGGCAGTTGGAAGGTCAGTTGCATATGGAACCTTCAAGGTCTTTTGCATATGGAAGCTGATTGGGCTTCACTCCATTCCACATCTCATACTCCCCCCCCCCCCCGCAAGGCAGTTGGAAGGTCAGTTGCATATGGAACCTTCAAGGTCTTTTGCATATGGAAGCTGATTGGGCTTCACTCCATTCCACATCTCATACTCCCCCCCCCCCCCGCAAGGCAGTTGGAAGGTCAGTTGCATATGGAACCTTCAAGGTCTTTTGCATATGGAAGCTGATTGGGCTTCACTCCATTCCACATCTCATACTCCCCCCCCCCCCCGCAAGGCAGTTGGAAGGTCAGTTGCATATGGAACCTTCAAGGTCTTTTGCATATGGAAGCTGATTGGGCTTCACTCCATTCCACATCTCATACTCCCCCCCCCCCCCGCAAGGCAGTTGGAAGGTCAGTTGCATATGGAACCTTCAAGGTCTTTTGCATATGGAAGCTGATTGGGCTTCACTCCATTCCACATCTCATACTCCCCCCCCCCCCCGCAAGGCAGTTGGAAGGTCAGTTGCATATGGAACCTTCAAGGTCTTTTGCATATGGAAGCTGATTGGGCTTCACTCCATTCCACATCTCATACTCCCCCCCCCCCCCGCAAGGCAGTTGGAAGGTCAGTTGCATATGGAACCTTCAAGGTCTTTTGCATATGGAAGCTGATTGGGCTTCACTCCATTCCACATCTCATACTCCCCCCCCCCCCCGCAAGGCAGTTGGAATGTCTGGTGGTGTGTAGGTCCCAGGATCATGTTTTAAAAGCTGCCTGGGGAGATGGGGACCTTAGACAGGTTACAGTGCCATAGACTCCCCCCTCCAACCCAGCCAGTTTGTCCTGGGTAACAATTGCTGCCAATCTCCAGGTGAGGGCTGGAGAGCACTCAGAATTACAACTGCTCTTCAGGTAGCAGAGATCAGTTCCTCTGGAGAAAACAGTGGACTCTGTCATTATACCCTGCTGAGGTCACCACAGCAAATTGACACTGTTTGCCCAAAGCCAGAGCACTCTCCCAGAGCCTCTTTCTAGATCTCGTTGTATTGCTTTCACAACGGGCTTTACTGCTAGTCTGATAATATTTCAACATGGAATCCAAGGAAAAACAGTAACAACAGGGGCCTCCGTGGAACATAGGGCCACTGCTTCCAGCTACCTGGTGGCATGGTCAATGACTGTCAAGGTAAACCTCTTGCCCTTCTTGGTGGGTTTTGGGAAGGGTCCAGTAAGGTCAATCCCCACTCAGAAAAAGGACTGCCCTATGATAGACAAAGGGTGTAGAGGGGCTTTTCTCTTTAGAACTTTCTTCGCCATCTTTTGACATATATAACAAGACCTGCAATATTGTTTTACATCAGCAGTGATGTTAGGTAAAGGTAAAGGTTTCCCTTGCTTGAAAGCCAGTCAGATCCGACTCTAGGGTTGCGGTGCTCATCTCCGTTTCCAAGCCAAAAAGCCAGCGCTGTCCGAAGACGTTTCCATGGTCGTGTGGGCGGCATGACTAAACTCCGAGGCGCACGGAACGCTGTTACCTTCCCACCAAAGCGGTACCTATTTATCTACTTGCAATTCCTTGCTTTCGAACTGCTAGGTTGGCAGGAGCTGGGACCAGTCATGCAGCACTCGGGTCTCGAACTGCTGAACTACCGACCTTCCCGCCTGCAGTTCAGCATCTTAACCACTGAGCCACCGCAGCCCCCATGTTAGGGGGGTGTTAGCTCCCCCCAAAAAAAAAACTATTACCCTTCTTCTAGTTTTGTTCATACCCAAGTGACCAGCACGAGGCATGTCATGGGTCACTTCAGGAGTTTAGCCCTATACTTCTTATGAACTATTAACTGTTTCACTGGTTCACAGTTGGCTTCCTGGTTTCTAGGTGTTTTCCCACACCACTTTTTCTTGCGAATATGAGAAAGTGCTTCCTGTTGAAACTCTGGGTCTCCAGTTGTGTTGGTTTCTTCCATGCAACCTGGACCCTCCTTCCCAAGGATTCTCGGATTACTGCCGTGACTAGTTTCCTCTGGTGCTGGGGGTAAGGTTCCATGTCTTTCTTTCTGGTTAGTGTTTGTTTGGGGAACTTCCTTCTCCCTTTGCAACTGGCTACAAGTAGTTGCACAGCATGAAGATTGGGGCCTGTCATATCCCCTTCCAATAATAATGGAACAAACAGATCCTGTATCACTCCAAAGTCATATAACCTACAATACCCCCGGCATTCCACAGGCACTGTTTTGATCTTCATAGGGCAGTTCCTAATACCTTTGATTTCTATTTGCCTGTCAGGTATTATATCTTGCTTAGTCACAAATTCAATGCGGATTAAAGACCCGTCAGCTCCAGTTTCTACCATTCCTAAGATAGTCTGGGTTTTGACTCTCACTGGTTCTCTACCAGCTTCATTGATCTCTCTTGCATTTCTTATCAGTACCCCACAGATACGTCCTTCTTTTACCTCTTCAGGGCTCTGTTTAACACAGAGTTCTCCTTTTGATTTTGACAGTTGATTTTGTAATGTCCCCTTTGACCACTATCACCTCCCTTTAAAGCAATTATACCTTATGTGGACGGGATACATTTTCCTGTTTTTCTGTCACTTTCTGTCTTTTTAGCATAAATTCTGGCTTCTTTCTGGACCCTTTTTGTCCACCTCAAATTTATGAGAGTTAAATATTTGCTACTAGTTGGTCAGCAATTTCTGCACCTTTATCTACTGTCTCTGGAGATTTGTCTTTGATTGATACTTCAATCTCCCTAGGTATCTGATAATAAAACTGATCTAAAGCCACCATTTTTTCAACACAATCTACCTTAAGTGCTTTTAAGCCATTTTTTCAAAGCAACCTTTAAAGTTGCTGCAAATTCTACAAAGGATTCCCCATGTTGGGGCTGCAGTTTTTTTAACATTTTCCTGAAATATTCAGGACCCAACTGAAACCTTTTGTACACTAAATTTTCTAAGACAGTGTCAGAAGTACATTCTTGTTCTGATGTACAATTATAGATATCAGACAACTTCCCTTGAATGAGACTGGAAATATACCTCATGATGTCTTCTTTCACTCCCCAGTTCTTGGCCGCATTCAAAGATAGGAAGGTCTTCTCCTGGCACAAAGACTTTAAAGTCTTTTGGGGTCACCTTGTAAGGTTACATGGATGCGGTCTCACTCCTCTGTTACTGTTGGGTCTTTACCGCAGCTTTCAGCTTGGCTTTCTCTGACTCCATCTGCACCTTTTCGCACTTAAATTGTGCCTTATGATCCATCCTAGCATGCTTCAGGTCTCTCTTTTCCTTAGCTTCTCTTGCTTTCATCTCCATCTTGGCATGGAGGCAATATCAGGGGAAGGCCTTCGCCTCCATGCCCTGTTGTTGTTGGCCATCCAGAGGAACTGGTTGGTCATTGTGTGAGACAGGATGCTGAACTAGATGGACCACTGGTCAGATCCAGCAGGGTTCTGCTGATGTTAATATGAACGCCTCAGCCTTTATGCCCTACTGTTGGACCTCCAGGTTGGCTACTGTGTGAGACAGGATGCTGAACTAGATGGACCATTGGTCTGTTCAGTTCAGTCAGTTTTATTTGGTATATAACTAGCACAATTACAGTCAATACAAAGAAGGGTACCAATAAAATATATAAAATATCAAATATTTAAATATAAAACTGCGTTTAATCTGCCTATGTTAATTACAAAATTGCTAAAACTCTAAATTTCTACAATACTCTGTCAACTGTTATTCAACTGTTGAATAAGTGTTATAGGGGTTATACAGTTCTACTCCCCATCTCCTAAATCTTGTGGATTGTTTCTAAAATTGTTCTGTGCATGCAGCACGTATTTTTTGAGCTATTGCTAGAAATTTAGCACAGTTTGTTATGATCTGTGGAGTAGGATCAAATAATAGCTTCCTACTTATTTCCTTGTCCAAGTATCCATGATACCTCCTTAAAACAGGATGAATAATCTTTACTCTGATGGTTTTATAAAGTGTACAGTGGAGTAAACAGGTACCTTTTTATACCGGCCTTCTAGCACTGCCAAAGGATAGATGTTACATCTTGCCAGGGAGTATGCCTTGTGGTGAGAGGGAATCTCGAATAGCAATAAATACATTGCGGGAGAAACTATATATTTTCTTTCCTTTGGGGCCAAAAATGTCAACACTTTAGCAATATCACTTTGTATTTCGGTGTTATATAGTCTTTGTTTAACAATAGTCCTAGCTTGTTCTAGTGGCATTATCTGTAGTGACTCAGAAGAGAAGCCAAGCAGATGTATCTTATGGTGTACTGCACTAAGCCAGTTAGAGCAACAGCTGTCTTTAAGAATTAGAGCAGTGATATCAGATGGTCTATGGCATAACCTTAGCCAAGCATTTATGGAGGCCAAAGTTATCTTTGCCTCCAATTAGGGTTGCCAAGTGTATCTTTGCCGGGAGCGGAGGGCTCCCGACCGGCATCTTGTGCACGCGCACGCGCAGCATGCACATCACCCGGAAGTAACGGGAGGATGCCAGGCACGCTGGGGGCGGGGCCACGGCCATACAGGGGAAAACCATAGAGTTTTCCCTTGTATGGCCATGGCCCCACCCCCAGCATGCCCGGCATGCCCGCATCACTTCAGGGTGACGCGCACGTCGGGGTGGAGTTCCCCCCAGGGCCCGATCCGGTGGCGCCGGGGAACGGGCCTCTGGGGCGGGGGTTTCCCCGCCCCCCGGGGGGGCTTGGTATCCCTACCTCCAATCTAATCAGCCCAGTTTCTAGTTGTAAACTGGTGTTGGAAGCACTAGTTGAAAAATGAAAGATCTTAAAAACTTAGGCTGTATCTTTTCCAGGGGTGCAAAACTTGAGGAGGGTGGGCCCAGCACAGTGCCGTGTAGCAATTGTGGTATTGTTTTAGTTGAGTATAGTTTAAGCCCAACTGGTATAAAATGTCCCCCTTTTGTTTTGTTATTATTATTATTATTATTTTTAATAATATTTTTTATTAATTTTCAACGCTATACTAAAACAGACACCCCCATTGACTCACCGTCAGTGGGGTACAAATAAATACACATAAACAGCCACATCAAACAAAATAAACAACATCTTAAACACAGCATCTAATAACAAATATATACCACCACCACCAGTTACACCAGTTACACCGTATCTTACTATCTTCTTCCGCTATTACATTGATCACCTATTTTGATTTAACAATCTCATAATTTCCTCTAAATATCTAGTAACCTTCCTTTAATCATTAACTCAGACTTATAATTACTTCC
>NW_015169173.1:193216-216958 GCF_001447785.1 Gekko japonicus
TGTGTTGCGAAATAATCCTTAATACGAAAAACACCAGTGCACCACGTTAAAAGTCGGATGGTCGTCGCCACTGTTCCCTCTAGGCTGAGTTAGTGTGAGCTAGCTCACTGTTTTTTAGCCTCCAGCTCACACATTTTTCTCTTAGCTCAGGAGGGATGGCTCCAGAGCAAACTAATTTATGCAGCAGCCAAATTACTTGCTCACAACTGTATTGCCAGTAGCTCACAAAGTAGAATTTTTGCTCACAGGACTTCACAGCTTAGAGGGAACATTGGTCGTCGCTTGTGGAGGCATGAACCATGCCTCCTCCGCTCCGGAGTCCTGCTTCAGGGCAATGTCGGACACCCCCCCAAGTGCCGAAATCGGGGTGGGGCCGACACAAGCCCTATGCTGCTAACCCTCCCTCCAAGAGGGTTAGGAGAAGCCCACCCGGTAAGCCGGGGGGGCTCCTAGAACCCACGAAGGGTCTCGGCGAGGCGTGAGACGCGCTCGCCCGGCGCGACGCCGTACCGGAAGTCCCCCAAATTTCCCCCTTTTGTTGAAATAAATTTGATAATACTATTTGCGGTCTTTCGTCCCATATTTACGACAAATTCATGATGGTCATTCCTTGCCCCTGTAGATTGCAACATAACCCCTAGATATTTGAAGGACGAAGCCTGCTCTAGGCTGTGACCCCTTATGCTCCATGTCTCTAACTTGGGCCTCTTTCGAAAGGACATCACTTTGGTCTTCTGGTAGTTAATTTCTAATAAGTTGGAGTCACAATAAGTACCAAGCTGTTTTAGTGCCTTTTTAAGGCCTACTGGTATTCTAGATAAAAGGACCGTATCGTCTGCATACAGTAAGGCTGCAATACAACGATTTGCCAAAGTAGGGGGATGTGTGTCAACCATTTCGAGGCTTTTGATCAGGTCATTTCTGTATAAGGCAAAGAGATGGGGGTCTGAAACACAGCCTTGCTTGACTCCTTTCCTAGTGGGAATAACATTTGTCGAGTGCCCTTGCTTATTACATCTAACCCTAGTAGATGTGTTAGTATAAAGGGCTTGTATCAGGAACAGAAGTCGCCTGTCAACTGTTGTGTTACTCAGTTTTTCCCATAGCCTAGCCCTGTGAATGGAGTCAAATGCTGATTTTAAATCCACAAAGGCTGCATATAGAGCAGCATTGCTGTTTACCACATATTTATCTATTAAATGTGATAATATCATTACACGGCCCATAGTGGATTGCCCCTCCCTAAACCCTGCTTGTTCGTCTACGATGAGCTTTTCTTCTTCTTGCCAGCTTTTAAGTTTCTCGAGGAGGTGACTTGCATATAGCTTCTCTGGCATACTCAGTAGGCTGATTGGCCTATAGTTCGATGGATCGTTTCTCTTCCCCAATTTGTAGAAGGGGACGATCACTGCGTTTCTCTATGTCTCATGGACATCTCCAATCGCGTCAACATATGTAAAAAGTGAGGCCAAAAGAGGCGGCCACCAGTCTGCGTTTTCAATCAGTAATTCTGGTGGGATGAAGTCTGGACCTGGTGCTTTACCCTTCCTGAGCTTTCCAATTAGGGACTTAACCTCTTGAACTGTAACTGGTGACCAAGTTGGCAAGTCATTGTGTTCCAGGAGGTAGAATTGCTGTTGGTTGTCAGTATATTGATTGCAGAAATAGTCTTCCCATTTATCTGTTGTAATAAATGTATCAATTGGAGAGTCCTCATTATATGTGTCACGGCAGGACCAGGGGGCGTGACACAAGCAAGCAAAAGTCCAGGAACAGTCCGAGGTCAAGCCGGGCAAACCAGGTAGCAAGGTTCAAGCAGGTTTAAATCACAGTCCAAAAGCAGGGTCAGACATACCAAAGTTTCAAGTCCATAAATCACAACAATACCAGAGGAGTCAGAGATGAACGCAGGGTCAACAAAGCCGAAGGTCAAAAGCCAAGGATCAAGCCGAGAAGAATTCCACAAGGTCTGGAGCAGAGATGCAAGGATTCAGGTCCTGAACAAACAACGTTGCCAGCACAAATGACTGCTGGCAACAGACTTGCATATATACAGTGCTAGCTAATCAACTCATTAGCTAGCCAGGAGTGAGGACAGGATCCTGTCAGTAATCAGGGCTAAGAGATCTTCTGGCACGCATGCGTGCATTCTGCCTTCGCTCTCTCAGCTGTTGTCTTCTTACATTCCTGAGCCTGGTTACAGGTGGAGGCGAGTCTGATGATGAATTACTGGGCTGCAGCAGAGACTGATCCCTTGCAGGTGTTCCCTGGGAGGCTCTATCCTCCTCACCACTTAGATAGCTTTCAGCTACAGGATCCAGTCTTTGCCTTTCTGCTGCAGTACTGTCCTCAGGAGCCTGTTCAGGGTCCTCAGGAGCCTGTTCAGGGGCATCAGCAAAGGCAGGCATGACATCAGCAGGGGCAGGCATGACAATATGAGTGAATTGAGATCAGTTTCCAGAATTGTACAGCAAGCTTCTCTTTCGATGAGTGTATTATTTTGCTCCATATTCTCTTCCTTTCTGCTTGCTTCTTCGATGCTATTACATTCTTGTAGATCTTTTTAAGTTGTAGCAAGTGGTGTGCAGCGCCCAATGCTTCTGATTGTCATGCCTGCCCCTGATGACAAACCTGACAGCCAGGAGCATGTGGAGTTGGCACCACAAGCCCCTGAGGAACCTCCAGAAGCAGAGACTTACAGTCAGGAACTGGCTCCTGTAGCAGAAGAGTTTCTAAGTCTGGAGGAGGATAGAGCCTCCCAAGAAACACCTGCGCAGGATCAGGCTCTGCTCAATCCCAGCAATTCACCACCCGACTCCCCGCCAGCTGTGACCAGGCTCCGGAGTCAACGGAGACAGGAGCTGAACGAAAGACGCCAGGCTGCACACATGCGTGCAAGACGTTCGCTCAGCCCTGAGTTTTAACAGAAGCTTGACCTTGCTCCCTGCCAGATAACAAGTTAATTAGCCAGCACACTATATCACCAAGCCTGCTGCTGGAAGGAACTTGTGCTGGCAACTTCGTTGACAGGACCAAACGTTCCGTGTATTCCTGCTCCTGACTCCGTGAAACCCTTGTCGGTTTGATCCTCGGCTTTTGACCTTCGGCTCCTTGACACTCGGCATTGTTGACCCTGCTTTAGTCTCTGCGCTTATCTGGCTTCGTTGTGATTTATGGACCTTGACTTCTGGTATGTCTGACACTGGCTTTGGAAACTGATTTGGACTTATTTGAACTGTGCTGCTTGCTTTGCTCGGCTAGACCTCGGACTGACTTTGGAATTTGCTTGTTTGCCTCCCGCCCCCTGGCCCTGCCGTGACACTGATCCTATAGTATTCTTATATACTTGATAAGCCACATTAAGTTCTTTTTTTGCTTTTTGACACTCTTTATCAAACCACTGCTTCGAGATGTTTTTCCAAATCCGTTTTTGAGTTGTGGCATCCTGTGCTAATGTTGGTTTTAGCAACTGTAGCAGATTTTCTAGAAGAGTCAGTGGGTTTTGGTCCTTGATATTATTCATGATCGCTGCTCTCCATCTACAGGCCTCTTCTTTCTCTAGTAATCTCGTGGTTTTCCATGCAAGAGTGTCCAACCATTTAATTCTACATCCCATTTGCTGTACTGCAACTAGGCACGGTCCCGTGGCAACATCACAGTAAATTTGTTGGGATGATAGCCCCACGTGGAGTAGAAGAGGTAGGTGGTCACTTCCAAAATCTGGAAGAATTCTGTAGGCTTACAACCTTTGGGAGCAAATACTTCACAATGAAGTAGTCAAGAGTGCTGCATTTGTCCCCTGATAGAAAGGTGCATTCCCCTGGGTGGTCCCCTGATGTAGAGCCATTCAATATTAGAAGCTCATGTCTCGTTACCATTTTGATCAAACAATGACCAGCAAAATTTACTCTAGTGTCTTTGGAAAGCTAGGTAAAATGAGTGAGATGGCCATGACCTCCTAACTCAGGGGAGGAAATCCCCGTTGTAGCTGTGAAGCCTCTATTGCTTGTTCCTATCCTTGCATTAAAATCCCCACCCAATAGCATCCTATCTGCAGGGTTGTCATTCATAAGATCTTCGATGTAAGAGTCCAGTTCATTCCAGGTTTCCCTTATATCTGATTTCTTCTGTTGTGGGGGGAGATACACATTTATCACTAGTAATCTTTTGTTGTTAATCAGAACTCGAACTGCCATAGTACATTCTTTTAATGAGTCTAGGTGTACACATTTCACTCCGAGGGCTGTAGAAATTAGAATACCCAAGCCCCCTCTTAGTCTGCCTGGACCTTTTCCTGGTATAGCCACATTTGTGAAAGAATGGTAACCATCAACTAGGAGTTCACAAGCAGACCACGTCTCTTAGAGTAGAAGGATGTCATATCCCCTTTTGCAGTGGAGAAGAACCCAGCCCTCTTATGCAGGACCGGACGGCTACATTTCATGAGATGATTTTAAGGGAATTCTCCTTCCCCAATTTGTGCTGGTTTACCAGTCATACTTCCATAGGATCAGCATATTGTGTCGTAACTGTTATTTCCTTCACCATTGGAGGATCTTCAGAGATCTTACAGAAAAAGGGGTCATCCAATGGAACAATCAAGTTGGAATTATTCCCTTTCCTTATGGTTATAGTAGGCTCAAGAGGGCAATGGCCCGATGATTCTGTCACAGAAGGTTTTGCTGTCTCTCTGGGTAGACCCATGGGCATAGGGTTTTCCTTCGGTGTCTTAGATCTTTAAGTGTGGAGATCAACGTATCTAGCCAGCATAATATAGAGTCTTGGTCCTCAATGGGCAGTGTTGTAAAAGAAGAGAGAAGGCTGTCCTCAATCTCTGCTCCCGTTTCTGAGGAGTCCCTACTTCCCATGATTGTCCTTTCTCCTCTGTTGTCTGCTGCAACAGTCTTAGCATCTGGATTATCTATTGGAATCCCTTTTCTCTGCATTTACATAGGTGAGGGTAAATTAGAGGGGACAGGCAGAGCCAGAAGAACCGGAGGATTTAGTGGTTTGGCTGTTACTCTGGTTTCCAAAGTCTTTAGGTTAAATTGTCCACCAAATGTTTCCTGCATTTCCTGCTTTTTAATTTTGTAGCCTATGAAAAGTTCTTGTCTTATGGTATTTCTAAAATGTCTTTGGATTCTAATGCCCAGCTTATTCAGCCTATTGACATGAGTAAGCAGATAGGATGGGATTTTTCTAGAGCGGAAATGCAAAAGAAAACGTCCAAACCTTATAAAATTCCCCAGTGAAACCTTATAAAATTCCCCCATCTCAACTAGGTCAATAGCTTTTGGAGTGAGTCCGGTGATTTCAGCCAGATGACCTATTGCTCTCCTTTTCTTGATCCAATCTCTAAGTCTCCCTGTCCCCTTGGGTATACATTTAGTACAATCAAATTTGGATTGTATATTAAAGAAAAGGGTTCCTTCTTGTTGACCTTTTTAGATCTGATATTAAAATCTGCTTTTTTGGGGGCCCAAGTGAGGTCTCATTGTCCTTTAGGGAGCCCTTCGATTTTTTAACAACAACAGCATCCATCAGTTCCTCTAGCTTAGCTAGCGTCCTCTCCTGTAACATAAATATTTTCCTAAGAGTCATGACCATACAAGAGAAAACCATAGAGTTTTCCCTTGTATGGCTGTGGCCCCGCCCCCAGCGTGCCCGGTGTCATGACATCATTGCCCTGTGATGCGCACGCCGGGGCGGGGTTCCCCCCGGGGTCCGATTCCCCGGCGTCTGGGAACTGGGGCGGGGGATTTTCCGCCCCCGGGGGGATCTGGCAGCCCTAGCCAGGCCCCCAGTAGGAGTCAGTCACCAGAGGTCGCCATGACTTTCAGGTGCACACACACTTACAAGCACACACACAATCACACATGCACATATGAAAAATACCAAAAAATACCAAAAAGAGGAAAAAATAGGAGCCTCCCTACCACCCATGTGCATGTGCAACACCCATCACATTAAGTCCAGTCCAATATAATTTTCAATAAGTATTGCAGTTGTGTTTGCATGCTATGAAATCCATAAGTGATGCCCAATATGGTCTCCGTGGGCACCATGATGCCCCTTGATGTGTCTCTGGGTACCCAGTTGCTTCTTCCCCAAAGCAACGGGCCAGTCCTGGCTTTCTTCCACCTCATTGGAACAGGAGTGCTTCAGAAGTGCTCAATCAATCTATAGTTTATGATGATCCAAGATGAGAAGTCAAGATCATCAATAAAACAAACAACGCACTTTAGTTGTGTGTCGTGGATATTCTGAACACAAATATACAAATTCTAGAATAACATTCGTTAAAACAAGTCTGTATATTCTTCTGATTAAGCATGCCAAGGCACAGAAACTTGCTGCTTTAAAGGTAGTTTCATTACAGCAATCAGCAATGAAGAAGTATAAAACTGGTTAGATCTTTGTGGATACTTGGACATAATTGGAGTAAGATACGTATTCCGAATGTTCTGGTAAAACCGGCAGTATATGAGGACGTGCTGGATTGTTTCTACCATTCCAGCTTGGCATGGGCAGAGATGTTTCACATGTGGGATGCATGCATTTCTCCCCTCAAGGAGGGACAGAAGAGCTCAGGAAACCATCCCCTTTGGACTTCAGGAAGTCACCATTCAGAAACAGCTGCCTCCTTCACAGGAGGATGCTTGGCTTGAGACCTTCAGCGTTTTGTGATTGGCCCCAGCAGCACCCATGGCCGCTGTTTTGTGATGGTGTTCCCTCAATGGTCTCCACATTCCTAGAGGGCCAACAGGCTCAACCATGTTGGGGACCCATGAATTACATTTTTATGAATTGGATAACATCAATAAAGAACATCAGTAATTTTTATGTATTTGATTACATTCTTATCCTGCCTTACTTGCCAGGAGCTCAAAGTAGCTCCATAGTTCTCCCCCTCCCCTGCCTATTTTTCTTTACAATGATCTTATGAGGTAGGATAAGCTGAGAGAACGACCAGCCAAAAGTCACTCAGTAAGTTTAATGGATGAGTGAGGATTTGATCATGGGCCCTCCCTGCTCCCATTCCAGCATTTTATGACACCACACTGGTTGGCTGTATTGGTTTGGTTGGTTGTTTAAAAAAATGCAACATGTTTGTGAGTGTATAGGCTGAGCCATTATGGAGGGTCATCTAGATAACTGGGCTACATAAAATATGCCAGCATCTTATGAACTCAGAATGTTCTGCTAAAAACTGGAGCAAAGATGAATGTTCAAAACAAACAACAGAAGACGTTGGTTTATTATTAAATCCAGATGTTGGTTTAACCATCTCAGCAACTGGCATGTGGCTATTGAGAACTAAACATCCTTGGAATGATTACCTACATATTGAATACTTGCAGGAAACTGGGTCTTTATGATCCAAGCAGCTTCCACCATCTATAGTGTAGCAACATGTGCGTTTTGGTATGTCTTTTGTAAGCTTGAAAAAGTTGAAGGATTTGGGGTCCCTTTCCAGAGAGATCTATTCACTGTGCCTGCAACTAACAGGAAAGGAAGAGGGGAGTGTATTGTGCCTCTCAATAGTTTCCTCACGGCACCGACTCTCTTTGTCATTAAATACGACTTTGTCTTCCCCCTCTGTGATTAGAATGTTTGTGAACATTCTATTCACATCAAAGTAGGTAATCCAATAGCTAAACATCCTTGGAATGATTACCTACATATTGAATACTTGCAGGAAACTGGGTCTTTATGATCCAAGCAGCTTCCACCATCTATAGTGTAGCAACATGTGCGTTTTGGTATGTCTTTTGTAAGCTTGAGAAAGTTGAAGAAGGATTTGGGATCCCTTTCCAGAGAGATCTATTCACTGTGCCTGCAACTAACAGGAAAGGAAGAGGGGAGTGTATTGTGCCTCCCAATAGTTTCCTCACGGCACCGACTCTCTTTGTCATTAAATACGACTTTGTCTTCCCCCTTTGTGATTAGAATGTTTGTGAACATACTATTCACACCAAAGTAGGTAATCCAATAGCAAATTAGGGGAAGGAGTTAACTTGCAAGCCAAAGACAATGACCAGTTTTTACCCTGATATATATTTCCATAAATATGTAGATACACATATGCAATTCTGCATACATTTAGATGTTTATATAAATGTATTCCCAGTAGTCATGTATGGCTGCGAGAGTTGGACTATAAGGAAGGCCGAGCGCCGAAGAACAGATTCTTTTGAACTATGGTGCTGGAGAAGACTCTTGAGAGTCCCTTGGACTGCAAGAAGATCAAATCAGTCAATCCTCAAAGAAATCAACCCTGACTGTTCCCTGGAAGGCCAGATAATGAAACTGAAGCTCAAATACTTTGGCCACCAAATGAGAAGGGAGCACTCACTGGAGAAGACCCTGATGCTGGGAAAGATTGAAGGTCAAAGAAGACGGGGACAGCAAAGGATGAGATGGTTAGACAGTGTCATCAATGCAACGAACATGACATTGAGCCAACTTCAGAGGACAGCGGAAGACAGGAAGGCCTGGCGGGAGCTGGTCCATGGGGTTGCGAAGAGTCGGACTCGACTGTGCGACTGAACAACAACAACAACAATAAATGTATACATCTCCTTATGGAAATGGAAGGAGAGACTGGGGCAACGTAGACCACAGTAGTCCCCACCAAGCATGGGAACCTTGTTAAATCTCTGGTGCTGCATATGGCTGCCATGCCACACTTTTATTCCTTGGGTAGCAATTATTGTGGGATGATTCCTCTGTCGGTTTTCAAGTCGTGACCCTCCCATGAACTCTTTGTCCCCATGGGAGATGGGAAGCGTAGAAGGAACACAAGCAAGAAGATCAAGGCACAAACTGAGAACAGAAGGAAAATCGGAGAACATCCAAGGCTATTTTGTTAACTTATTACGAAAGGCCTTGAAAATGTCGTTGGCCAGTTCTTGGCCAAAAGGGGAGTGATTTGAAGTATGTCCCAACACTTTTGCCAGCTCAGAGGGGAGCAATTGAGCAAGATAAACACAGTGTTCTAGAAATGGCTTCCCCATGAGGAGGGAAGAAAGGTCACAGTTACTTGAACCCCAACGGCTTCTCCTTAAGAAGAAAACCTTTGTAGTCGGAGATCAGCCAACTGTTCAGCACTGTGGATGCAGACACAGCGATTGGGTTGTGTGCAGTGTTCCCTCTAAGCTGAGTTAGTGTGAGCTAGCTCACAGTTTTTTAGCCTCTGGCTCACACGTTTTTGTCTTAGCTCAGGAAGGATGGCTCCAGAGCAAACTAATTTATGCAGTAGCCAAATGGCTCGCTCACAACTTTAATGCCAGAAGCTCACAAAGTAGAATTTTTGCTCAGAAGACTCCACAGCTTAGAGGGTGCATTGGTTGTGTGGCCACCGCAGTACTCTTCCATTAGTCAGAGGGTATTATGCATGTCCGAAAGAAAGGAACTCTGGCCCAAGGAAAATAATTTCCCACAGCCTCCGCATTTACCAGTTAAATTCTCCTCTTCTTAACTGTTAAGTTCCCTTCTTAACTTTTTTTTGGCATTTTTTGCAATGGTGGATCCAGGACAAAGAAGTCGGAAGTAGAGAATGATGTACACGCCGGGAGCTTTTGGGGAGGTCTTTAAGAAGCCCACTCATTTTCTGCCTGTCCCTTTGCTCAGACGTGCAAACTGTAGCCCTGTTCAGTTTGCCAGGCCTTCATTATCTCCAGGTTCTTGCAAAATCCACTGTATGTTTTTTGAATTCATGCTTGTTCACGACGGGAGGTTAATTCCCATGCAGTGGCAGGCCTGAGTGTGGGAAACCCAGATCTCTGTAGAGCGGCAGAGGGGCTGGCTGGTGAGGAGGTGATTTGCACCCTTAACACGTCTGTCGCTTCCCTCTCCAGGCAGGTTCTGGACACACCTTTGCTACTCTGGGGGAAGGAAAGGAGCTGGAAGCGGAGATTGCCAGGGGGGCTACCAAAGGGGAAGGATCCTGCTTCCTCTTCAGTCCACTGCTTTTCTTTTGCAGTTCACTGGTTTGCCTCCCTACCTTGGGCCTGCCTGGCACAGACCTGGGTTCCCAAACTTTGGTCTGCTGCCAAAGGTGTATTCTGATGTAAACACAGTTTACTTGCCAGACAATGGCCAGCAGTCTTCTCTTCTTCTGTTTGCTGTGACAACTGCCTCAGTGTAACAGCCTATTAGTTGACTCCCTGCTGTTCCTCTGGGCCACATGAACAGCCTTTGGCCTGCCTGAAGCCTCCTCCAAGAACAAAGGCTGTACACAGGCGTTCCCCCCACTGTTGCATAATGCATTTCAGCATGAGTTGGGCGGGCCTGGGATTGAATCCCTGCCGAGAATTGCGCATCTTTGTGGGACAGGAGATAAAAGGCGAGCACGGGGTCTGTCCGGTCCCTCTTTCCTCTGGCAGCTCCTGTTGAGGCAGACTGGAGCAGAAAGCTGGGCAAGTTTCAGCGCATAGAAAACGTTGTGGGTTTTTAGTAACGAAAATTGTGTGCAGTTAAGTGTTGACATGATGCCTGTCTGGGGACTCGCCTCCCTTGTAGTAGCTGTTGCTGTGCTCTGTGCCGTGGTAAGTGAAGTCGTCCTCATTCTTTAGAGACAGCTTTTGACATCTGGCATAGTGTGGCAGCTAAGAGAGTAAGGTGTGCGCTGGATCCCCAGCTCAAGTGTCTTGTCTCCCATTATCTTCCTAGGTGGCCTTTGGGGCAAGCCTCTTAGCCTCAACCCCACGGTCTGTAATAGGAGAATATTAAGACTGTTCTAACAGACAGGCCTGCTGTAAGGATTGTTTCCATAATGTACATGGAGTGCTTTAGACACTTGCGTAGCTCTAAGTCACTGCTAAAAAGGTTGTATTGTTTTTTGCAAGGGCTGCTCTTTTATCTCCAAAGTAGATCTGATTGTCTTTATTTTTGAGAAGTCGTGCAAGGCTTCAGTGAAAGTCGGGGGGTGAGATAGATGGCCCAAGCCCAGGTTTAACTCCCTGCTCTGCTACAAAACTCACTGGGTGACCTTGGGCCAGTTGTTCTCTCTCAGCTTAATCTCTACCTCACAGGGCTGTTGTGAAGGTAAAATGAAGGAGGGGAGAGAGTCATTTGCCTTACCCAAACCTCCTTTGAGGAACAGTGATATAAAATTATGGTTCCCAACTCTGGGTTGGGAGATACCTGGAGATTTTTGAGGTGGAGCCTGGGGAGAGACCTTAGCAGGATCTAATGCCATAGAGCTCACTCTCCAAAGCAGGTGAGAGCCAGTTTGGTGTAGTGGCTAAGAGCGCAGCGTCTAATCTGGGAGAACTGGGTTTGATTCCTCACTCCTCCAGATGCAGCTGCTGGTGTCACCTTGGGTCAGTCATAAGTTCTTTCAGAGCTGTTCTCTCAAGGACAGTTCTCAAGAGAGCTCTCTCAGCCCCACCTGCCTCACAGGATGTCTGTTGTGGGAAGGGGAAGGAGATTGCAAGCTGCTCTAAGACCCCCTTGGGTAGTGAAGGGTGGGGTATAAATTCAATCTCCTCCTCCTCCTGTCGGGTGTGTTTGCAAAATGTCAATTCTGTTCACTGTGGGGTTCCATATTTGTGTTACAAAGGTGGAGTTAAAGCTGGAGGAAGCCACAGAATCACCTGTTGATGAAAGAAAAGAAAAGTAACAAACCATTGAAACTAAAAGGCTCATTCACTGAGTATCTTTGGGTGGTACTGGAAGTGATGGTGGGAGAACAGTGACTGGATCTTCCCAGTGTTTTTAAAAAACAAATCACACTCATAATGGGGCCTCCTTTTGATTCAGTGCCATGCAAGGGGGAGGGAGACTTTTGCTTGTCTTTTTTTGTTTGTTCTAATAACAGCGTCAGAGGGTTGGGATGGGTTTTGGTGGGTGAAACTGTGCAGGGCTGGAAGGATAAAAGCATTCTCTTCCAGGAATTTACTTCTTAAAAAACCCTTTAACTAGTTGGACCTGCAGGACCCTCACAAGGGGACTGGTATAAATGAATGTAGCCTAGCCGTGCGGGAAGAAAAAATAGGTCGTCTTGAAGGCTGTATTGGCAGCCAGTAAGGTACTTACATAAATGCGGTCAAGTTGCAACCGACTTACGGTGACCCAGCAAAGGGCTTTCAAGGCAAGTGAGAAGTAGAGGTGGTTTGCCATTGCCTTCCTCTGCAGAGTCTTCCTTGGGGGTCTCCCATCCAAGTACCAACCTTGCTTAGCTTCCAATATCTGACGAGATTGGGCTAGACCATGTCACCTTCTCTCCCAGACAGTAAAGTAGAACTATTACAAATAAGCAAGTGGTTCCGTGTTCCAACATCATCACCCTAAGCATATCCCCCCCCCCCGCTCCCATCTCACCACTTTATTGGCTCACAGACTGAGAGGGGCATTTGGCACCAAGCTCTCACCAGAGTGAGCCAGTGAAGGGTGGTGATTAAACGTAGAGTGGGGTGGGCACAGGTTCATGTCTCCTCACTCAGTCATGAATTATGCTAGGTGACCTTGGGCCTGTCTCTCTTAGCCTGCCCATGGAGGGGAAAAAAAAAAGGGGGGGGGGGGGGCTGCTCTGAGTCTTTAGGAGGAAGTGTGAAATAAAAGTTGGGACAGGTTATTCATTTTTAGTTTTTTAGCCATTTATACGCCACTTTTCCTCCCCAATGGGCACCCAAACCAGCTGACGTCATTCCCCCTCCTTTATTTTATCCTCACTACAACAGCCCTGCGAGGTAGGTTAGACTGAGAGTGATTGGTCCAAGGTCACCAAGTATGGTTTTGTGACACAGTGAAAATTTGAACCTGGCTCTCCCAGATCTTGGTCTAAGATAGTTATTTATTTATTTATTTGCAGCTGCTGGATGACCTTGGGCAAGCCATAGTTCTGTCAGAGCTGTTCTTGAAAGAGCAGCTCTCTCTCAGAGCTCTCTCTCACAAAACAAACAGCTTCATAGATAAAAATACATTAAAACTTTAGTTCAAACAATTTAAAATTTCCAGCTAGTTAAATTTAACTCTATCTCTGGCTCATGGTGGCTCGGCCATTCCAATTCAGTTCCATTCAGATAGAATGTTGTTCTAACTATTACATCATGCTGACTCTCCATTTATTTATGTTGCTGGGTACCAGAGGTCATTTCGGGGGGGAACGCGGGGGAACGCAGTCCCCCGGGTGAGGTACGGGAGGGCGGGGCACATGACGAAGCCCCAGCCCCTGCTTCCGGCCGCCCCGCTTCCGGCCCTCATTCAGCCAGGAGGAGGCAGGAGAAGGGGGGAGGGTAAGTTGCTTCCTCCCCGCCTCTCCCCACCCCTGCCTGCCTGGGGCCAGGGAGGGCCTTCGCGGGGCTTCCTTGCACTCCCGCTGGCCTTGCAGGTCCACCGCCGGGCCCCTCATGGGGCTCGGCAGTGGAGCTGCAAGGCCGGCGGTGGCGGCCGGGACCGTTGGGGGCGGGGTGTGTGGCCTTATGACACATTTCCGGTGATGTCAGGGGGTGTGGCCTTATGACACTCTTCCGGTGATGTCAGGGGTGTGGCATATGCTAATGAGTTCCCCTAGCTCTTTTTCTACGAAATGACCCCTGCTGGGTACGATCCCCGTTGTGTCATTTTCTTTTATACTTGCATATAAACAAAACAGTGCCCTTCAGACCAGGGAGAGTCCCCGGTTACAAAAGATTTTGAAGCGTTTGGCTCTTGTGTCTGTTTCATCATTTACGATCTAGCCGCTTCGATAGTGAATTGCGATCTAGGAGCTGATAGCGGTTTGTCTACTGATAACCGTGGAGGAGTCAGGGAACAAGCTTATTTAAGGAGCTGGAGGGAGTTAGCAGAAGCTGGCAACCGTGAATAGGGCTTGCGATATAAATAATTGGTGGAATTAAACTGGGCAGCGATAGCACCAAATCACAGCTAGACCTGCCAGGCAAGCCCTCTGCCTCCCTGCCAGCAGGGAAACTTCAGTCAGTCTAGCAGAGTTTACCAACAGAGCTGCGTCAGTCCTTCTTGTGGAGAATACTAGCTTGCATGTGTTTTTATATAAGCAGATTGTGAAAACTACATATGGAAAAACATGGTTGTGAATCACTCTTCAAGCCATGCTGATTTTTTTATACAATGTAGGCTCGGTGTGGTTTGAGGATTAATAATGAATGCTGCCAGGCACTTGAGGTTTTGTTTGTTTGTCCAAAGGCATTTTACAATGTGCTTGGGGCCAAATCCTGCATGAAGGCTAAAATTGTCATGCCCAGTCTGAGCTGGAGGAGATCTGGTGGGGTGGGGGACAGTTTTAGGACCTGAGGTTTTGGAAACTGGAATGATGTTGCTTTGAATCAGATGCTGTCTGTGTGCTTCGTTCTGCACCCTTCTAATAACTGCTCAGCCTGTACATTTGTAAATATTTTATTGCAGTCACCGGATGGCTGCCTTCATATGCAATCAAAGTATATTTTTTTCCAGTCTGAGAATGGAACTCCTTTACATTCTTGCACAAAGTTTCCTCCCCCAACGTGCATCTCAAATAACAAAAGGATTCCAGATTCTCCACACATTGCAGTTAAAGCATTTGGGGCTCTTTTAGTTTAGAAAAGAAGACAATTTGAAAAAGAAAATGCTTCCTTGCCACTGCCACGGAACATAGGGAGGGCCTGTCCTCAAACTTACATAAATTCACAGAGAACTGATCCATCGGTGTCTATTAGCCAGCATGGCTAAATGGGATCTCCAGCGCTCAAAGGCAGTATACTTCTAAATACCAGTTGCTGGTGGAGACAGCAGGGAGAGGCTTGTAGGCCTTCTAGCTGACTGCTATGGAAAGCTGGATGCTGAACTGTATGGTCTGATCCAGCAACAAGCTTCTCATGTCTAGGACATCTGGGCAGATTTCTGCTCTTGTCATCTCTCGTGGATGAAAACTGGTCTCTGGAAAAATCCAGCAGTCTGGCACTGGAGGCTGCGTAGAAGAGCAACAGAGTACAAAGGCTTCCTTGTAACTGAGCAAACTGAACTGAGTTGTTGTTTTTCACTCCTTGTCGCCTCTCAGCCTGCTAGCATGGTGGAGCACGCCGAATTCCTGAAGGCTGGAAGGGAGCCTGGCCTCCAGATCTGGCGGATCGAGAGGTTTGACCTGGTGCCGGTGCCGAGAAACATGTACGGGGAGTTCTTTACCGGAGATGCCTACGTGGTCCTAAACACCATCCGGCAACGCAGTGGGAATCTGCAGTACGATCTTCACTTCTGGCTGGGTAAGAAAAACTCTTTCTGGAGGGCAGAACAGATACAGAGCTGCCTGTCTCTTCACTGCAGTTAAAAACGTCGGGAGCAGGCAGCAAGATCCCAAGACTCCTTTTCATAACCCACTTCCCTATCGAGAAGGAATTCTCCAACACCTTAGTCCCCTGCTTTCATTATTCATAAAAGTAAAATCACAGGTCACAGTTTTCTGTGAGTTGTTTGTTTACAAGAAGAAGAAGAAGAGAAGAGATTGGATTTATATCCCGCCCTTCACTACCCAAAGGTGTCTCAGAGCGGCTTACAAACTCCTTTCCCTTCCCCTCCCCACAACAGACACCCTGTGAGGTGGGTGGGGCTGAGAGAGCTCTGACAGAAACTGCTCTTTTTCAAGGACAGCTGTGCCAGAGCTTGTGACTGACCCAAGGTCACATCAGCAGGTGCAAGTGGAGGAGTGGGGAATCAAACCCGGTTCTCCCAGATTAGAGTCCGCACACTTAACCACTACGCAACATTTCTATCCCACCTTTCTACCCAATTTAGAGTTCCCAAGGACCCTGAAAGAAAAGTAGAGTTGCCGGGTTTGGGTTGGGAAATACCCAGAGATTTTGGGAGTGGAACCTGGGCAGCTTGAAACACTCTAATGAGACATTGTGAATCAGGAGGTAAATGCGTTCTGTTATGAATGTATCCTGTAATTAGTGGAGACTTACCACTCAAAGGAAAGAATTATCAGCTCTTGAAAAAGAAGTGACTCAAAACGGATGCTATCGAACGTCCGTAGAGATTTAGTTTTGCTGATGCTTCGAAAGCTTGAAGATCAGCAGACGTCCCCCTGCAGTGACTTTATTAATTTAAGGAGGACTCTTTGAACAAGTTTGGAATACTATGGAAACAATAGCATTGTTTCATGCCCTCTTCTGAATTTCAGTGTGATGAAACAGGGGACTTTATGTTTCTGTGTTTTTGAGAGGGACTTACTTCTGTGATTGATTATTATTAGGATGATAGATAGACATTTATATTGTCATTATTGTAATTTAGACATTAAAATATTTTAGCACTTTATTCATTAAATACTTATACCTCTGTCTATCTTATCTTATCTTATCTCATTTGGTAATTAATTGGCTTTATTGTTAGTTCTGATACGGTAATTGTTCTATTCTGTTACATTATTATTTGCCGCGATCCCAGTTCGTTCATTGCTATCGCCACCAGGAGGTTGGCAACCGTACAGAAAAGATGCATATAACTGCTTGAAGAGTGCAGCCAAAAGAAATGGGTGCATTAACCCCATAAATATCCATGTGCTGAGAAATTCTGGCTATGCCATTGTCGTGGGCCTCGCTGAGCCTACGTCTGACTGGCAGTGACCCGGTGCCTCGCTGACCTCTTGTGTTTCCTTCCTTTTTGATTCCCAGGGGATCAGTGCAGCCAGGATGAGAGTGGAGCTGCGGCCATCTTCACTGTCCAGTTGGACGATTACCTGGGTGGCAAGGCAGTGCAGCATCGCGAGGTGCAAGGACATGAGTCTTCCACTTTTCTGGGGTACTTTAAACCAGCCATCAGGTACAAAGTGAGTACCAGTTGGGGCAGGGTATCTGTATTTCATTAGTACTGAGTTACTGGCTGGCCTGCCTTCCAGTAGAGGCCAAGGAATGGTTGCTTCATTTGCTCATGCTGGGCCATAAATTCCCTTCCAGATATTTCCAATAAGCTGTGGTGGTGAGGGTAGAGAAAAGCCGTTTCCAGTGGGAGAGTGCCAGGGTGATTTGCCAGTTGTCCAAGGAGGCATTGAGTCCCATTGGGGCTTGTATTTCTGGCAGAGGAGGAGGCACCTGGTCCAGATCCTACACAAACAATGTGGGAATCAGAATCTGGATGGCGAAGGTGCTGATCGGGCCCATTCTTGTATGTGGAGTTTCTGTATGCATTCCTGCTGCCTTTCTCTCCTGCTTCTTTGACCAGAGCCATCTTCTGGATCTGGCATAGCCAAATCGATTGCATGTGTTTTAGTAGCGTGCTATTATAAAACGAACAACAACAGAAGACAACATGCACCAACACTGTAACACCAACCAAATATTTGCATTGTACTTCAGGTGAATGAGATACATCCTGAAATCTTGCTCAGTGGGGGGCATTCTAAAGCCAGGTCTTTACAGTCAGGAACTCCAGGACTGACATAACAAGAAACAGGAAACAGGAAATAATCTGATTGAGGGGAGGGGCTGTGACTCAGTGGGCAGAGCATCTGCTTTGCATGCTGGAAGTCTCAGGTTCAGTTCCTGGCATCTCCAGCCCAACAGGTAATTGTCAGAACCCACAGCCAACAATGTAGTACACGCTTATCAGGAAAGGTAATACTTTATTGAAGAGCTATAGATGCATTAACATAGGCACTGTTAAGAATGGCTGCCTATGGGCATAATAGGATATAGAGTATTCCTGTGCACACACACACACACCCCGCTGCCTTGGCCAATTAGCCACTCTCCTGCGCGCGGGAGAAAGAGCTCCGGCCGTTTAGTGCCGAAGCTGGGAACCAAACTCTCTCCCATGGTCCCCGAGAAACCCAGACATCAACATCACCACCTACAGAACTTATAGATAAGCGTTGCAGCAGCAAAGAAGCACAGAAGGAATGCACTAGCAATTAGAATACAACCAACCTCCCCACCCCCATGGCAGCATAGCTGACAGTAATATGAAAGAGCTCTGTCTGAAACCACGGAGAGCTGCAGTCACTCAGAGTAGACAAGACCGATCTCGTTTTGATTATGTATCTTGTCTGACTGTGTATAAGGCAGTTTCATGTGCTCATGTGTCATCTAGTCCAGTCCTTGGGCACGCTGTACTAGTTCCAGTCTTACCAAACTAATGATGAGAATGTCATTGGTAGTGATGAGAATGTCATTAATATCCTCTATACATTTAAGGGCTACAATGGAGTGTGTGTGTGTGTTGTGATTTGCCAGTTGCCCACAAACCACTCCGTGTGGATGCACCCTAAATTCTTTCAGTGGTTTAGCAGAGCAGACGTTTCACAATGTCATTGGATTCTTTGCTTC
This sequence comes from Gekko japonicus, assembly GCF_001447785.1. Classification (NCBI taxonomy): domain Eukaryota; kingdom Metazoa; phylum Chordata; class Lepidosauria; order Squamata; family Gekkonidae; genus Gekko; species Gekko japonicus. The sequence continues at coordinate 211,480 of NW_015169173.1, forward strand.
CTCATTGCCCCCTTTATCGGGAATGTTAATTTCAGTCCTGTTGCGCAGATACCAACCTGTTCACCAGTCTGCTGTTGCACTTGTTTTTGATCCTTTGTTCTGTTCCCCATTTCATCTTGCAAAGCTTTTGGCTAAGGCAATCCCACAAAGAGGTTACTTCGCACAGGGGACAACAGCCCACTAATTTTAGCATTTCCCACTGAGGCACAGAGCTGCTCGGACACAGGGACTGTCTTTCTGCTTGTGCTTCTCTTTGTTACGGAGGAAGGCGTTTACTCTGTGGAGCCTCTTCTTCTTGTGCTAAGCACTTTTTGGCACCTTGGAAGACAATGGTCTTGAGGCAGTGAAGGCGCCTAGCTTGAGAGGCCCATTGCCTCCTCAATGGACAAAGAGGGGTGTGGGCAGAAAGAAGATACAGGATTCGAACCTCAGTTCACACTTCAATTACAAGAATCCAAGGGGAGTTTGCCAGGTCCCTTACCTTTTCTGGTGGAGGGCTTGGGGGGGGGGCATTCCAGGAGGTAGAAGTGAGGCCATGCTGCGTCCCCGATGCAGTGATGTCACCTGGAAGTAACGTCATCACACCAGAAACGTTGTGCGGGGACACTCTGGTATTTGGGCAAAACTCTATGGTTTTTCGCCCTCAAAACCATAGAGTTTGCTCAAATACCAGAGCGTCCCCTCTGCAACATATCCAGCATGATGACTGTCCCGCTGCGGGCTCCTCCACGGCCTTACAGGCCGCTGCGGCGGGACTGGCGCTACCAGCGCCAAGGTCTATGCAAGTCCCAGGGAGGAAGGGTGGGCTTGGAAACCCCCAAAACACCGAACCCCTCCCTCAGCGCACGCAACGAGGTTGGAAGAGTTGGGGTGAGACGGGCACAAGACGTGAAGGGGGGAGGGCCAGGTTGAAGGAGCGTTGACAGGTGGCGAGCCCCAGCCTTACCCCAAAGAAGTGTTGCCACCGCCGACGTGGGGCCCAAACCAGAAGTGGGCACACCCTCCCATAACACAGCACTGGTTATACGGGAAGGGAGGGCCTAAGAGCAGAAGTCACCCAGGATAGGACAGCACGGTGATGGGCAGGTGATAGAGCCTGTAGGATACTTAATCACGGGAAGGGGTGTCAGAAAGGGGGGATGAAGAGGTATATAGAGGAGGAAACTAAAGAGTGCCGGGGAGGATTTGGAAGACTGATCTAAAGCGCATAGAGAGAGAGAAAGAGAGGTCTGTCCAAAGAAGTGAGCTGGGTGTGTGACGGAACTGCCAGCGCTTCTACGTCTGAGGCATTCATTTCCTCCCTCCCCCTTTTCAACACGGCTTCGGGGTTTGCCTCACCCGGGGCCGACACAGAGTGTGACAATGACATCACTTCCAAGTGACATCATCGCATGGGGGGGCCTTCCGATTTTACCGGAAGTGGCCCAAAAACATCATTTGGGGGCGGGATTTCCTTCCCGGACCGGGGGCTGGGATCCCTATCCAAGTGTGCCCCACAAATTCACAGGACGATACTCACAGATTGCACGAAGAAGGTGTGCTTGCACAGTTCATGGTTAAAATTATGCCTCAAAAGAATGAGGACAGCGGAGAGACACCCGGAGAGACCTAATCTCTACTGTTCCAGTGACCATTTATCCCACAGAAGAAGCAGCCATCCAAGGGACAATCTGCAAACCCCTCAGTTACTCGGCTATCAAAGACCCTTTCCCATTGAGGACTGGGCATCTGATACTCAGGTACGACAAACCCAGCTCCTCATCTTGGTAGAGGACCAATGTATTTTCTTTTTGGCTTTCAAGGCTGGTGGCGTGGCTTCCGGCTTCCGGCACGTTGTTCCCAATGAAGTGACCATCCAGAGGCTTCTCCAGATCAAAGGCAGGCGAGCGGTACGAGCAACGGAGGTCCCCGTCGGCTGGGACAGCTTCAACACTGGAGATTGCTTCATCTTGGACCTGGGCAGTGTACGTTTCTTGCAGCTTCCATACATAGAAGCATTTTGCAGCTTGAATCCAGGGTTGGCTGAAGAGGCACGGAGCGTCTGTGGGTCCCTCCAACACATTTTCCTCCCCAGCTGGGGCTCTTTTCACCTCCTGACCGCATCCTCTTTCCCCTCCAATCATGGCTCATGTCTCCCCTCCCCACCCACCCCCACATCCCCTCTCCCTGGCTTTATTTTTCCTCCAGTTGTGGCCACACCCCTTCCCCTCCTTTGCAGCAGAGAGGGAGGGAGAAGAGTGTGACTCTCTTGCATACTTTAAGCCCATCAGTGCTGACCAGTGCTCCCTCTAAGCTGAGTTAGTGTGAGCTAGCTCACAGGTTTTTAGCCTCCAGCTCACAGATTTTTATCTTAGCTCAGGAAGCATGGCTCCAGAGCAATCTAATTTATGCAGTAGCCAAATCATTCGCTCACAATTTTAATGCCAGTAGCTCACGAATTAGAATTTTTGCTCACAAGACTCCATAGCTTAGAGGGAACATTGGTGCTGACAGGTCTAAAAGGAACGAGAGAGAGACCAATTCCCCACAAGCAGCTGTGCCGCCCTCGCTCTTCTGTTTCCCCCGCTTGCATTGGTCAGTTTCACACTATTCACTGCGGCCGCATTTTGACCTGCAGCTCCCCCCAACCCCCCCCCCGATTTCCCCTGCATCATCTCCATCTCAAAAAACAAGGATCAAGAAGACACAGGGGAAATCGGGGGATGAGCTATGGTTCAAAATGCGGCCACACAGCGAAGGGTGTGAAATTGACCAATGCAAGTGGGGGAAACAGAAGAGCGAGGGTGACACAGCTGCTTGTGGGGAATCGGTCAGAGTCGCTGGAGTGTTATGGGGGGCCTCTAGGCTGAGTGTGAGGAGCACCTAGAGGGGGCCGTGGAGCGCAGTCCTCTCGTGTGCTGCTTCCTTCACTGCTTCCTCCAGGCACTCCTCGTATTTGGCCTAGAGGTCTCTGTGCCAGACTTTGGGTCTCAGTGGGTGCCCCACTATGCAGACCCCCAACACTGGCTGTGCTTGAATTGGGGAGGGATGAGGGATGAGCACACCATTATTACCAGGTACGGCCTTCAAACAGGCTGCTTGTGGCAATGTGATAACTAATTAGAAAAATACAGTCCTGCAGAGGTTAAGACGCTGGATTGCAGACTGGAAGGTCGGCAGCTTGGCAGTTTGAGACCCTAGTGCCATGTGACGGAGTGAGCTCCCGTCCCTGGCCCCAGCTCCTGCCAACCTAGCAGTTCAAAAGCAAGAAATTGCAAGTAGATAAATAGGTACCGCTTTGGTGGGAAAGTAACAGCGTTCCGTGTGCCTTGGCACTTAGTTCTGCCGGCCACATGACCACGGAGAAGTCTTCAGACAGCGCTGGCTCTTCGGCTTGGAAACGGAGATGAGCGCCGCCACCCAGAGTCGGGTTCGACTAGCTTTCGAGCAAGGGAAACCTTTACTTTTAACTTTATCAGACATGTGGCGTGGCCTGCATTTGATGCTTTCCACAAAGGAAACAAAAGTTAGTTGCAGCTTGATGCAAGCTAAGGGTTGCCTAGAACTAGAAAATTCCCGGAGATTTGGGAGCGGAATCTGGGAGGGGCAGGGTTTGGGGAGGGGAGTGAGCCCGGGAGGCATGTGATGCCGTAGAATCCACCTTCCCAGGCAGCCATTTTCTCCACAAGGTCTGATCTCTGTCATCTGGAGATCAGTTGTAATTCCAGGAGATCTCTGCCCATCACTTGGAGGTTGGCCACCCTATGGAACCTCCTCCTGCAAAGCAAGCATTCTTTTCTAGTTCATCCTATGAAATAGTTCTAGCCTGAAGCAAGTATCTAAGAAGCATCTGAAGCTCAAGGCATAGGATAGCTTTGAAAGCATGCAGCTGGTCTGGCCAAAATTTTTAACCCTTTTTTGATTGATAGATACATCCATCCATCGATCGATTAGATAGATAGATAGATAGATAGATAGATAGATAGATAGATAGATAGATAGATAGATAGATAGATAGATAGATAGAGATTTTTATAGTTGAGATTTGTTTGGTTTTGGGGCAGGGGGAGCTGCTTTGAACTATGGAATGACAACATATAAATGCTTTGAATAAATAAATTGTGCAGATTGCTCTGACCTGGATAGCCCAGTCTCATCAGATCTCGGAAGCCAAGCAGGGCCTATCCTCGCAAGCATTTGGATGGGAGACCTCCAGAGAATACCAGGGCCGGGAGGCCAGAGGCAGGCTATCAAGCCACTTCTCTGAACGTCCTCCATGCCCCAGTCAGAGTTGCCAGATGTCACCATGACTTCCAAGCACAAACCCACGCACAAAATGCAATTTAAAAAAAATTGTGCAGATTTTTCTTTTCTTTTCTTTTTATGGCCAGGGAATTTTTCAATACGAATCATTCGACTCCGTCCTCCCATTCCTTTGAACCTTCTTTCTTGGGTGTGATGTGTTTCTTGTCAACGACAAGCTCTTTTGTTGTAAATCAGCCAGCCTTTCCATCTCTTGTGGCGACAGCATTAAACTCTTGGACCTCGCTCTGTGTCCTACAGAATATCCATCAATGGTGCGGCTCTCAGAGCAACCGGTTTGAAAGGCTGAAGGCCACACAGGTCGCCAAGGGGATCCGGGACAATGAGCGAAGCGGCCGTGCCAGGGTCTACGTCATAGATGAAGGTGCAGAGAGGGAAGAGATGCTTCAGGTCATTATTTATTTCCTTATGAGTTTCATTTTCATCTTATCTTAATTTTGTACTGTAGCTCAACATGGAAGCTGGTGTAAAATACCGGATGCCGTTTTAATGGAGCCTGGGGAGCTCCCGTTCAAAGTCCGCTCAGCCACCAATCTGGCTGGATGACCTCGGGCAAGTCCTTGTCTGCCTCCGTCTCTCTTGGCTACCTGAAGGGTTTCTTGTCAGGATGAGAGAACCGACTGCTTTGAGCTCCTCGTAGGGATGGTGTAAGTGGGTGGATGAAAGTAACCTTGAGGCCAAACCATGCATTACGTGGAAGAACTGCGACTGGATCACACAAGTTTTGGTTGGTTTGTTCATTCACTGAAATGCTTCCAGGGAGGACTAATTTGTAGGCAATTGTTTTAATCACCTCTCTCCAATTAAATAGAATCCTCCAAAGTGTTCTTGGTCTTTCAGGTCTTGGGACCCAAGCCCAGCCTTGGCGAGAGCACCTCTGATGATCAACAGGCTGATGCATCCAATCGGAGGTTGGCCAAGCTGTACAAGGTAAAAGCCAAAGCAGATGGCAAAGAGATGCCAAAGGAGGGGCAGCCAATGAGTTATCTCTGAAGAGTATGAAGGGCAGCCAGGGAGGCTCACTTCCTAGTCCCTGAGCAGAATGCATGCTGGGAAACTTGTCCACACTGTCCCTCATTAGTTTACCCCTTTTCCGAGTTGCCTTTGGCAGTTTTTAGAAGGGCAACAGCAACCCGTCGAATCTGATTGTTGATAAAATGAACATAATGCCATTTGT